>NC_039366.1:201245047-201294670 GCF_003573695.1 Papaver somniferum | reverse complement strand
GCTCCAACACAGCTTGTGAACGGTCCACCAGTCATCCGTTAAGTCAACTGCTTGATTGGGACCCACACCAAACTCAAATTCTGACAAAGTTAGGTACCAAAGGCAAAGGTGTGCCATTTTAGAGGCACCAAACTCAAAATACCCCTTATTATAATACTGTCTACTTATATTACTCTCTTTGTGCCCCAAGGTTTTGTGTAATCTCTTTTTCGACTATTTTTCTCATAACTTCTTCGTACGAAGTGGGAATGACCTCACTCTTTTTCTGTTACCTCTGTCTTTCAGTTCCCCACATTTTTAGGATTTGGACGCTTAGAAATTGGTGTTTCATCCTTATTTTCAATGTAAAGGATGACTTCCATCTTTATTTTTGGAATCAACATACGTAGAAATGCAATTTGGATAACATGTTGATCCTTTAAATGTATTATTTTTTACCAAAATCATTTTTTTAGAAAATTTTATAATAAAAATGAGTTTATCTAGTTTATAGTTTGTTTTTAAAAAGAGGATTTTGACTTCTAAGGAAGTCACTGGACTTCCTTGAGTCAATGCATCCAAAATGCAGGCTTTTTTCGACTCTCAAGCCTCTAGACATGTAATTTGTGCAGGAAATATTTTTTCTGAAAATTTTCAATTAAAGGGGAGTCTTTCTGTTTCATGATTTGGTCTTGATCATAGAGTTCCGACATCTAACGAAGCCTGCGGACTTCCTTGAGTCATTTGTGTTTATGGTATTTTATTCAAATTTTGCAATGATTATCTAGCTTAAAGAAGATCCCATAATCGTTGAGAAGTTATTAACGGTTGCAAACCTTATCTCCTTCTTTCCATGTTTTATTATAGGTAATCTATGACCTTTTTAAAAGATTAGAAGTTCATTATTAGAAGGGATATTTCGAGTTTGGTGCCAAGCATTGTCAATATCTGAATTTGGTGCCCAGTCAACGAATTGGCGTTGATTGACCGTGTTTACCATCCAATTTAGAGTTAAAAATGTTAAATGTCTAATAAAATTCTAAACTCCGTTTTATTCACTAACTGCGCCTTATCTTCTACATACTCCATGTTTGAGAAATGAGAGTTGTTGATTTTCATTCACGAGGTTTTAGGTTCCACTCTTAATACCATTGCCATCTTCTTTCATTGCTAATCTCAAATCATACACTGAGCTACTGTTATTTTCTCATATGAACACCTGTTTACACAAAATTAAATCCAAAGTATAATCATAGCTCCCTTCATTGTTTACCCGTAAATCATCCAAAATCTATCTCTCATGTAAACCCCAATAATCGTTTCCTTAAACATTCAAACTAACCATTATTGTATTGAACAAATTAATCCATGTAAATAACCCTATTCATTTTTAAATTAATCATTATTGTATTAATAAAATTTGTTTTCATTTTATGTAAATCCATAGTTATCATGGCAGTCAGATAAGTCAGCCTTATTTCTCTGGAACGCTCGTAACGTGTTTGGAAAATGATCTAGAGAGGTTTGCCTACCGTGGTCCGTGTTAGTGAACTAATTAAATTAAATAATGATTGTTTAAACAATTATTCACAAAGACACGTAGTTACTTACAAAAGTTGGCGGGGGGCCGAGCAACAAGTTGTGCTCCAACACAGCTTGTGAACTGTCTACCAGTCATCTGTTAAGTCAACTGCTTGGTTGGGACCCACACCATACTCAAATTCCAACAAAGTTAGGTACCAAAGGAAAAGGTGATCCATTTTATAGGAACCAAACTCAAAATACCCCTTATTATAAATATTGTCTACTTATATAACTCTCTTTGTCCCCCAAGGTTTTGTGTAATCTCTTTTTCGACTATTTTGCTCATAACTTCTTCATACGAAGTGGGAATGACCTCATTCTTTTTCTGTTACCTCTGTCTTTCAGTTCCCCTCAGTATACAGGAAAAGGTTTAGGATTTGGACGCTTAGCAATTGGTGTTTCATCCTTATTTTCAATGTAAAGGATGACTTCCCTCTTTATTTTTGGAATCAACATACGTAGAAATGCAATTTGGATAACGTGTAGAGCCTTTAAATGTATTATTTTTTACCACAATCTTTTTTTAGAAAATTTTATAATAAAAATGAGTTTATATAGTTTATAGTTTTGTTTTAAAAAAAGGATTTCGACTTCTAACGAAGTCACTGGACTTCCTTGAGTCAATGCATCCAAAATGCAAGCTTTTTTCGACTCTCAAGCCTCTAGACATGTAATTTGTGCAGGAAATATTTTTTCAGAAAATTTTCTATTAAAGGGGAGTCTTTCTGTTTCATGATTTGGTCTTGATCATAGAGTTCCAACATCTAACGAAGCCTGCGGACTTCCTTGAGTCATTTGTGTTTATTGTATTTTATTCAAATTTTGCGATGATTATCTAGCTTAAAGAAGATCCCATAATCGTTGAGAAGTTATTAACGGTTGCAAAGCTTATCTCCTTCTTTCCATGTTTTATTATAGCTAATCTATGACCTTTTTAAAAGATTAGAAGTTCATTATTAGAAGAGATATTTCGAGTTTGGTGCCTATAAAATGGTACACGTTCGCGTTTGGTGCCAAACTTTGTCAATATCTGAGTTTGGTGCCCAGTCAACGAATTGGCGTTGATTGACCGTGTTGACCATCCAATTTAGAGTTAAAAATGTGAAATGTCTAATAAAATTCTAAACTCCGTTTAATTCACTAACTTCGCCTTATCTTCTACATACTCCATGTTTGAGAAATGAGAGTTGTTTATTTTTATTCACGAGGTTTTAGGTTCCACTCTTAATACCATTGCCATCTTCTTTCATTGCTAATCTCAAATCATACACTGAGCTACTGTTATTTTCTCATATGAACACCTGTTTACACAAAATTAAATCCAAAGTATAATCATAGCTCCCTTCATTGTTTACCCGTAAATCATCCAAAATCTATCTCTCATGTAAACCCCAATAATCGTTTCCTTAAACCTTCAAACTGACCATTATTGTATTGAACAAATGAATCCATGTAAATGACCCTATTCATTTTTCAAATTAATCATTATTGTATTAATTAAATTTGTTTCCACTTTATGTAAATCCATAGTTATCATGGAAGTCAGATAAGTCATCCTTATTTCTCTGGAACGCTCGTAACGTGTTTGGAAAATGATCTAGAGAGATTTCCCTACCGTGGTCCGTGTTAGTGAACTAGTTAAATTAAATAATTATTGTTTAAACAATTATTCACAAAAAAACGTATTTATTGGCAGGGGGCCGAGCAACAAGTTGTGCTCCAACACAGCTTGTGAACGGTCCACCAGTCATCCGTTAAGTCAACTGCTTGATTGGGACCCACACCAAACTCAAATTCTGACAAAGTTAGGTACCAAAGGCAAAGGTGTGCCATTTTAGAGGCACCAAACTCAAAATACCCCTTATTATAATACTGTCTACTTATATTACTCTCTTTGTGCCCCAAGGTTTTGTGTAATCTCTTTTTCGACTATTTTTCTCATAACTTCTTCGTACGAAGTGGGAATGACCTCACTCTTTTTCTGTTACCTCTGTCTTTCAGTTCCCCACATTTTTAGGATTTGGACGCTTAGAAATTGGTGTTTCATCCTTATTTTCAATGTAAAGGATGACTTCCATCTTTATTTTTGGAATCAACATACGTAGAAATGAAATTTGGATAACATGTAGATCCTTTAAATGTATTATTTTTTACCAAAATCATTTTTTTAGAAAATTTTATAATAAAAATGAGTTTATCTAGTTTATAGTTTGTTTTTAAAAAGAGGATTTTGACTTCTAAGGAAGTCACTGGACTTCCTTGAGTCAATGCATCCAAAATGCAGGCTTTTTTCGACTCTCAAGCCTCTAGACATGTAATTTGTGAAGGAAATATTTTTTCTGAAAATTTTCAATTAAAGGGGAGTCTTTCTGTTTCATGATTTGGTCTTGATCATAGAGTTCCGACATCTAACGAAGCCTGCGGACTTCCTTGAGTAATTTGTGTTTATGGTATTTTATTCAAATTTTGCAATGATTATCTAGCTTAAAGAAGATCCCATAATCGTTGAGAAGTTATTAACGGTTGCAAACCTTATCTCCTTCTTTCCATGTTTTATTATAGGTAATCTATGACCTTTTTAAAAGATTAGAAGTTCATTATTAGAAGGGATATTTCGAGTTTGGTGCCAAGCATTGTCAATATCTGAATTTGGTGCCCAGTCAACGAATTGGCGTTGATTGACCGTGTTTACCATCCAATTTAGAGTTAAAAATGTTAAATGTCTAATAAAATTCTAAACTCCGTTTTATTCACTAACTGCGCCTTATCTTCTACATACTCCATGTTTGAGAAATGAGAGTTGTTGATTTTCATTCACGAGGTTTTAGGTTCCACTCTTAATACCATTGCCATCTTCTTTCATTGCTAATCTCAAATCATACACTGAGCTACTGTTATTTTCTCATATGAACACCTGTTTACACAAAATTAAATCCAAAGTATAATCATAGCTCCCTTCATTGTTTACCCGTAAATCATCCAAAATCTATCTCTCATGTAAACCCCAATAATCGTTTCCTTAAACATTCAAACTAACCATTATTGTATTGAACAAATTAATCCATGTAAATAACCCTATTCATTTTTCAAATTAATCATTATTGTATTAATTAAATTTGTTTTCATTTTATGTAAATCCATAGTTATCATGGCAGTCAGATAAGTCGGCCTTATTTCTCTGGAACGCTCGTAACGTGTTTGGAAAATGATCTAGAGAGGTTTCCCTACCGTGGTCCGTGTTTGTTAACTAGTTAAATTAAATAATGATTGTTTAAACAATTATTCACAAAGACACGTATTTATTTACAAAAGTTGGCGGGGGGCCGAGCAACAAGTTGTGCTCCAACACAGCTTGTGAACTGTCTACCAGTCATCTGTTAAGTCAACTGCTTGGTTGGGACCCACACCAAACTCAAATTCCAACAAAGTTAGGTACCAAAGGAAAAAGTGAGCCATTTTATAGGAACCAAACTCAAAATACCCCTTATTATAAATATTGTCTACTTATATAACTCTCTTTGTCCCCCAAGGTTTTGTGTAATCTCTTTTTCGACTATTTTGCTCATAACTTCTTCATACGAAGTGGGAATGACCTCATTATTTTTCTGTTACCTCTATCTTTCAGTTCCCCTCAGTATACAGGAAAAGGTTTAGGATGTGGACGCTTAGCAATTGGTGTTTTATCCTTATTTTCAATGTAAAGGATGACTTCCCTCTTTATTTTTGGAATCAACATACGTAGAAATGCAATTTGGATAACATGTAGAGCCTTTAAATGTATTATTTTTTACCACAATCATTTTTTAGAAAATTTTATAATAAAAATGAGTTTATCTAGTTTATAGTTTGCTTTTAAAAAAAAAGGATTTCGACTTCTAACGAAGTCACTGGACTTCCTTGAGTCAATGCATCCATAATGCAAGCTTTTTTCGACTCTCAAGCTTCTAGACATGTAATTTATGCAGAGAATATTTTTTCTGAAAATTTTCTATTACAGGGGAGTCTTTCTGTTTCATGATTTGGTCTTGATCATAGAGTTCCGACATCTAACGAAGCCTGCGGACTTCCTTGAGTCATTTGTGATTATTGTATTTTATTCAAATTTTGCAATGATTATCTAGCTTAAAGAA
The DNA here is from genome assembly GCF_003573695.1 of Papaver somniferum. Taxonomy (NCBI): domain Eukaryota; kingdom Viridiplantae; phylum Streptophyta; class Magnoliopsida; order Ranunculales; family Papaveraceae; genus Papaver; species Papaver somniferum. The sequence continues at coordinate 201,288,977 of NC_039366.1, read as the reverse complement.
GATCCCATAATCGTTGAGAAGTTATTAACGGTTGCAAACCTTATCTCCTTCTTTCCATGTTTTATTATAGGTAATCTATGACCTTTTTAAAAGATTAGAAGTTCATTATTAGAAGGGATATTTCGAGTTTGGTGCCTATAAAATGGTACACTTTCGCGTTTGGTTCCTAATTTTGTCAATATCTGAGTTTGGTGCCCAGTCAACGAATTGGCGTTGATTGACCGTGTTGACCATCCAATTTAGAGTTAAAAATGTGAAATTTTTAATAAAATTCTAACCTCCGTTTTATTCACTATCTGCGCCCTATCTTCTACATACTCCATGTTTGAGAAATGAGAGTTGTTGATTTTTATTCACGAGGTTTTAGGTTCCACTCTTAATACCATTGCCATCTTCTTTCATTGCTAATCTAAAATCATACACTGAGCCACCCTTATTTTCTCATATGACCACCTGTTTACTCAAAATTAAATCCAAAGTATAAGCATAGCTCCCTTCATTGTTTACCGGTAAATCATCCAAAATCTATCTCTCATGTAAACCCCAATAATCGTTTCCTTAAACCTTCAAACTAACCATTATTGTATTGAACAAATGAATCCATGTAAATGACCCTATTCATTTTTCAAATTAATCATTATTGTATGAATTAAATTTGTTTCCATTTTATGTAAATCCATAGTTATCATGGCAGTCAGATAAGTCAGCCTTATTTCTCCGGAACGCTCGTAACGTGTTTGGAAAATGATCTAGAGAGATTTATTACAAAAGTTGATTGGGACCCACACCAAACTCAAATTCCGACAAAGTTAGGTACCAAAGGCAAAGGTGTGCCATTTTATAGGCACCAAACCTAAAATAACCCTTATTATAAATATTGTCTACTTATATAACTCTCTTTGTCCCCCAAGGGTTTGCGTAATCTCTTTTTCGACTATTTTGTTCATAACTTCTTCATACGAAGTGGGAATGACCTCATTCTCTTTCTGTTACCTCTGTCTTTCAGTTCCCCACAGTATACAGGAAAATTTTTAGGATTTGTACGCTTAGGAATTGGTGTTTCATCCTTATTTTCAATGTAAAGGATGACTTCCCTCTTTATGTTTGGAATCAACATACGTAGAAATGCAATTTGGATAACATGTAGAGCCTTTAAATGTATTATTTTTTACCGCAATCATTTTTTAGAAAATTTTATAATAAAAATAAGTTTATCTAGTTTATAGTTTGGTTTAAAAAAAAGGATTTCGACTTCTAACGAAGTCACTGGACTTCCTTGAGTCAATGCATCCAAAATGCAAGCTTTTTTCGACTCTCAAGCCTCTAGACATGTAATTTGTGCAGGGAATATTTTTTCTGAAAATTTTCTATTAAAGGGGAGTCTTTCTGTTTCATGATTTGGTCTTGATCATAGAGTTCTGACATCTAACGAAGCCTGCGGACTTCCTTGAGTCATTTGTGTTTATGGTATTTTATTCAAATTTTGCAATGATTATCTAGCTTAAAGAAGATCCCATAATCGTTGAGAAGTTATTAACGGTTGCAAACCTTATCTCCTTCTTTCCATGTTTTATTATAGGTAATCTATGACCTTTTTAAAAGATTAGAAGTTCATTATTAGAAGGGATATTTCGAGTTTGGTGCCAAGCATTGTCAATATCTGAATTTGGTGCCCAGTCAACGAATTGGCGTTGATTGACCGTGTTTACCATCCAATTTAGAGTTAAAAATGTTAAATGTCTAATAAAATTCTAAACTCCGTTTTATTCACTAACTGCGCCTTATCTTCTACATACTCCATGTTTGAGAAATGAGAGTTGTTGATTTTCATTCACGAGGTTTTAGGTTCCACTCTTAATACCATTGCCATCTTCTTTCATTGCTAATCTCAAATCATACACTGAGCTACTGTTATTTTCTCATATGAACACCTGTTTACACAAAATTAAATCCAAAGTATAATCATAGCTCCCTTCATTGTTTACCCGTAAATCATCCAAAATCTATCTCTCATGTAAACCCCAATAATCGTTTCCTTAAACATTCATACTAACCATTATTGTATTGAACAAATTAATCCATGTAAATAACCCTATTCATTTTTCAAATTAATCATTATTGTATTAATTAAATTTGTTTTCATTTTATGTAAATCCATAGTTATCATGGCAGTCAGATAAGTCGGCCTTATTTCTCTGGAACGCTCGTAACGTGTTTGGAAAATGATCTAGAGAGGTTTCCCTACCGTGGTCCGTGTTTGTTAACTAGTTAAATTAAATAATGATTGTTTAAACAATTATTCACAAAGACACGTATTTATTTACAAAAGTTGGCGGGGGGCCGAGCAACAAGTTGTGCTCCAACACAGCTTGTGAACTGTCTACCAGTCATCTGTTAAGTCAACTGCTTGGTTGGGACCCACACCAAACTCAAATTCCAACAAAGTTAGGTACCAAAGGAAAAAGTGAGCCATTTTATAGGAACCAAACTCAAAATACCCCTTATTATAAATATTGTCTACTTATATAACTCTCTTTGTCCCCCAAGGTTTTGTGTAATCTCTTTTTCGACTATTTTGCTCATAACTTCTTCATACGAAGAGGGAATGACCTCATTCTTTTTCTGTTACCTATGTCTTTCAGTTCCCCTCAGTATACAGGAAAAGGTTTAGGATTTGGACGCTTAGAAATTGGTGTTTCATCCTTATTTTCAATGTAAAGGATGACTTCCCTCTTTATTTTTGGAATCAACATACGTAGAAATGCAATTTGGATAACGTGTAGAGCCTTTAAATGTATTATTTTTTACCACAATCTTTTTTTAGAAAATTTTATAATAAAAATGAGTTTATATAGTTTATAGTTTTGTTTTAAAAAAAGGATTTCGACTTCTAACGAAGTCACTGGACTTCCTTGAGTCAATGCATCCAAAATGCAAGCTTTTTTCGACTCTCAAGCCTCTAGACATGTAATTTGTGCAGGAAATATTTTTTCAGAAAATTTTCTATTAAAAGGGGAGTCTTTCTGTTTCATGATTTGGTCTTGATCATAGAGTTCCAACATCTAACGAAGCCTGCGGACTTCCTTGAGTCATTTGTGTTTATTGTATTTTATTCAAATTTTGCGATGATTATCTAGCTTAAAGAAGATCCCATAATCGTTGAGAAGTTATTAACGGTTGCAAAGCTTATCTCCTTCTTTCCATGTTTTATTATAGATAATCTATGACCTTTTTAAAAGATTAGAAGTTCATTATTAGAAGAGATATTTTGAGTTTGGTGCCTATAAAATGGAACACGTTCGCGTTTGGTGCCAAACTTTGTCAATATCTGAGTTTGGTGCCCAGTCAACGAATTGGCGTTGATTAACCGTGTTGACCATCCAATTTAGAGTTAAAAATGTGAAATGTCTAATAAAATTCTAAACTCCGTTTGATTCACTAACTTCGCCTTATCTTCTACATACTCCATGTTTGAGAAATGAGAGTTGTTGATTTTTATTCACGAGGTTTTAGGTTCCACTCTTAATACCATTGCCATATTCTTTCATTGCTAATCTCAAATAGTATACTGAGCTACTGTTATTTTCTCATATGACCACCGGTTTACACAAAATTTAATCCAAAGTATAAGCATAGCTCCCTTCATTGTTTACCGGTAAATTATCCAAAATCTATCTCTCATGTAAACCCCAATAATCGTTTCCTTAAACCTTCAAACTGACCATTATTGTATTGAACAAATGAATCCATTTAAATGACCCTATTCATTTTTCAAATTAATCATTATTGTATTAATTAAATTTGTTTCCACTTTATGTAAATCCATAGTTATCATGGAAGTCAGATAAGTCATCCTTATTTCTCTGGAACGCTCGTAACGTGTTTGGAAAATGATCTAGAGAGATTTCCCTACCGTGGTCCGTGTTAGTGAACTAGTTAAATTAAATAATTATTGTTTAAACAATTATTCACAAAAAAACGTATTTATTTACAAAAGTTGGCAGGGGGCCGAGCAACAAGTTGTGCTCCAACACAGCTTGTGAACGGTCCACCAGTCATCCGTTAAGTCAACTGCTTGATTTGGACCCACACCAAACTCAAATTCTGACAAAGTTAGGTACCAAAGGCAAAGGTGTGCCATTTTATAGGCACCAATCTCAAAATACCCCTTATTATAATACTGTCTACTTATATTACTCTCTTTGTGCCCCAAGGTTTTGTTTAATCTCTTTTTCGACTATTTTGCTCATAACTTCTTCGTACGAAGTGGGAATGACCTCATTCTTTTTCTGTTACCTCTGTCTTTCAGTTCCCCACATTTTTAGGATTTGGACGCTTAGAAATTGGTGTTTCATCCTTATTTTCAATGTAAAGGATGACTTCCATCTTTATTTTTGGAATCAACATACGTAGAAATGCAATTTGGATAACATGTTGATCCTTTAAATGTATTATTTTTTACCAAAATCATTTTTTTAGAAAATTTTATAATAAAAATGAGTTTATCTAGTTTATAGTTTGTTTTTAAAAAGAGGATTTTGACTTCTAAGGAAGTCACTGGACTTCCTTGAGTCAATGCATCCAAAATGCAGGCTTTTTTCGACTCTCAAGCCTCTAGACATGTAATTTGTGCAGGAAATATTTTTTCTGAAAATTTTCAATTAAAGGGGAGTCTTTCTGTTTCATGATTTGGTCTTGATCATAGAGTTCCGACATCTAACGAAGCCTGCGGACTTCCTTGAGTCATTTGTGTTTATGGTATTTTATTCAAATTTTGCAATGATTATCTAGCTTAAAGAAGATCCCATAATCGTTGAGAAGTTATTAACGGTTGCAAACCTTATCTCCTTCTTTCCATGTTTTATTATAGGTAATCTATGACCTTTTTAAAAGATTAGAAGTTCATTATTAGAAGGGATATTTCGAGTTTGGTGCCAAGCATTGTCAATATCTGAATTTGGTGCCCAGTCAACGAATTAGCGTTGATTGACCGTGTTTACCATCCAATTTAGAGTTAAAAATGTTAAATGTCAAATAAAATTCTAAACTCCGTTTTATTCACTAACTGCGCCTTATCTTCTACATACTCCATGTTTGAGAAATGAGAGTTGTTGATTTTCATTCACGAGGTTTTAGGTTCCACTCTTAATACCATTGCCATCTTCTTTCATTGCTAATCTCAAATCATACACTGAGATACTGTTATTTTCTCACATGATCACCTGTTTAACAAATTAAATCCAAAGTATAAGCATAGATCCCTTCATTGTTTACCGGTAAATCATCCAAAATCTATCTCTCATGTAAACCCCAATAATCGTTTCCTTAAACCTTCAAACTAACCATTATTGTATTGAACAAATGAATACATGTAAATGACCCTATTCATTTTTCAAATTAATCATTATTTTATTAATTAATTTTTTTTCCATTTTATGTAAATCCATAGTTATCATGGCAGTCAGATAAGTCAGCCTTATTTCTCTGGAACGCTTGTAACGTGTTTGGAAAATGATCTAGAGAGATTTCCCTACCATGGTCCGTGTTAGTGAACTAGTTAAATTAAATAATGATTGTTTAAAAAAATATTCACAAAGACACGTATTTATTTACAAAATTTGGCGGGGTGCCGAGCAACAAGTTGTGCTCCAACTAGTTAAATTAAACAAGTTGTGCTCCAACACAAATAACTCAAGGAAGTCCGCAGGCTTCGTTAGATGTCGTAACTCTATGATCAAGACCAAATCATGAAACAGAAAGACTCCCCTTTAATAGAAAATTTTCAGAAAAAATATTTCCTGCACAAATTACATGTCTAGAGGCTTGATAATCGAAAAAAGCTTGCATTTTGGATGCATTGACTCAAGGAAGTCCAGTGACTTCGTTAGAAGTTGAAATACTTTTTTTTAAACCAAACTATAAACTAGATAAACTCATTTTTATTATAAAATTTTCTAAAAAATAATTGTGGTAAATAATAATACATTTAAAGGCTTTACATGTTATCCAAATTGCATTTCTACGTATGTTGATTCCAAAAATAAAGAGGGAAGTCATCCTTTACATTGAAAATAAGGATAAAACACCAATTTCTAAGCTTCCAAATCCTAAAAAATTTCCTGTATACTGTGGGGAACGGAAAGACAGAGGTAACAGAAAAATAATGAGGTCATTCCCACTTCGTATGAAGAAGTTATGAGCAAAATAGTCGAAAAAGAGATTACACAAACCCTTGGGGGACAAAGAGAGTTATATAAGTAGAAAATATTTATAATAAGGGGTATTTTGAGTTTGGTGCCTATAAAATGGCACACCTTTGCCTTTGGTACCTAACTTTGTCGGAATTTGAGTTTGGTGTGGGTCCCAATCAAGCAGTTGACTTAACGGATGACTGGTGGACCGTTCACAAGCAGTGTTGGAGCACAACTTGTTGCTCGCCCCCCGCCAAATTCTGTAAATAAATACGTGTCTTTGTGAATAATTGTTTAAACAATCATTATTTAATTTAACTAGTTCTCTAACAAGGACCACGATAGGGAAATCTCTCTAGATCATTTTCCAAACACGTTACGAGCGTTCCAGAGAAATAAGTCTGACTTATCTGACTGCCATGATAACTATGGATTTACATAAAGTGGAAACAAATTTAATTAATGCAATAATGATTAATTTGAAAAATGAATAGGGTCATTTACATGGATTCATTTGTTCAATACAATAATGGTTAGTTTGAAGGTTTAAGGAAACGATTATAGGGGTTTACATGAGAGATAGATTTTGGATGATTTACCGGTAAACAATGAAGGGAGCTATGCTTATACTTTGGATTTAATTTTGTGTAAACATGTGGTCATATGAGAAAATAACAGTAGCTCAGTGTATGATTTGAGATTAGCAATGAAATAAGATGGCAATGGTATTAAGAGTGGAACCTAAAACCTCGTGAATGAAAATCAACAACTCTCATTTCTCAAACATGGAGTATGTAGAAGATAGGGCGCAATTAGTGAATAAAACGGAGTTTAGAACTTTATTAGACATTTCACATTTTTAACTCTAAATTGGATGGTCAACACGGTCAATCAACGCCAATTCGTTGACTGGGCACCAAACCCAGATATTGACAAAGTGAGGCACCAAACGCGAAAGTGTACCATTTTATAGGCACCAAACTCGAAATATCCCTTCTAATAATGAACTTCTAATCTTTTAAAAAGGTTATAGATTACCTATAATAAAACAAGGAAAGTAGGAGATAAGGTTTGCAACCGTTAATAACTTCTCAACGATTATGGGATCTTCTTTAAGCTAGATAATCATTGCAAAATTTGAATAAAATACCATAAACACAAATGACTCAAGGAAGTCCACAGGCTTCGTTTGATGTCGGAACTCTATGATCAAGACCAAATCATGAAACAGAAAGACTCCCCTTTAATAGAAAATTTTCAGAAAAAATATTTCCTGCACAAATTACATGTCTAGAGGCTTGATAGTCGAAAAAAGCTTGCATTTTGGATGCATTGACTCAAGGAATTCCAGTGACTTCGTTAGAAGTCGAAATCCTTTTTTTAAAACAAAACTATAAACTAGATAAACTCATTTTTCTTATAAAATTCTCTAAAAAATGATTATGGTAAAAAATAATACATTTAAAGGCTTTACATGTTATCCAAATTGAATTTCTACGTATGTTGATTCCAAAAATAAAGAGGGGAGTCATCCTTTACATTGAAAATAAGGATGAAACACCAACTGCTAAGCATCCAAATCCTAAAAAATTTCCTGTATACTGTGGGGAACGGAAAAACAGAGGTAACAGAAAAATAATGAGGTCATTCCCACTTCGTATGAAGAAGTTATGAGCAAAATAGTCGAAAAAGAGATTACACAAACCCTTGGGGGACAAAGAGAGTTACATAAGTAGACAATATTTATAATAAGGGGTATTTTGAGTTTGGTGCCTATAAAATGGCACACCTTTGCCTTTGGTACCTAACTTTGTCAGAATTTGAATTTGGTGTGGGTCCCAATCAAGCAGTTGACTTAACGGATGACTGGTGGACCGTTCACAAGCTGTGTTGGAGCACAACTTGTTTCTCGGCCCCCCGCCAACTTTTGTAAATAAATATGTGTCTTTGTGAATAATTGTTTAAACAATCATTATTTAATTTAACTAGTTCACTAACACGGACCACGGTAGGGTAATCTCTCTAGATCATTTTCCAAACACGTTACGAGCGTTCCGAAGAAATCTGCCTGACTTACCTGACTGCCATGATAACTATGGATTTACATAAAATGGAAACAAATTTAATTAATACAATAATGATTAGTTTGAAAAATGAATAGGGTCATTTACATGGATTCATTTGTTCAATACAATAATGGTTAGTTTGAAGATTTAAGGAAACGATTATTGGGGTTTACATGAGAGATAGATTTTGGATGATTTACCGGTAAACTATGAAGGGAGCTATGCTTATACTTTGGATTTAATTTTGTGTAAACAGGTCGTCATATGAGAAAATAACAGTAGCTCAGTGTATGATTTGAGATTAGCAATGAAAGAAGATGGCAATGGTATTAATAGTGGAACCTAAAACCTCGTGAATGAAAATAAACAACTCTCATTTCTCAAACATGGAGTATGTAGAAGATAAGGCGCAGTTAGTGAATAAAACGGAGTTTAGAATTTTATTAGACATTTAACATTGTTAACTGTAAAATGGATGGTAAACACGGTGTCAATCAACGAAAATTCGTTGACTGGGCACCAAACTTAGATATTGACAAAGTTAGGCACCAAACGCGAAAGTGTACCATTTTATAGGCACCAAACTCGAAATATCCCTCTAATAATGAACTTCTAATCTCTTAAAAAGGTCATATAATACCTATAATATAACATGGAAAGAAGGATATAAGGTTTTCAACCGTTAATAACTTCTCATCGATTATGGGATCTTCTTTAAGCTAGATAATCATTGCAAAATTTGAATAAAATACCATAAACACAAATAACTCAAGGAAGTCCGCAGGCTTCGTTAGATGTCCGAACTCTATGATCAAGACCAAATCATGAAACAAAAAGACTCCCCTTTAATAGAAAATTTTCAGAAAAAATATTTCCTGCACAAATTACATGTCTAGAGGCTTGATAGTCGAAAAAAGCTTGCATTTTGGATGCATTGACTCAAGGAATTCCAGTGACTTCGTTAGAAGTCGAAATCCTTTTTTTAAAACAAAACTATAAACTAGATAAACTCATTTTTTCTTATAAAATTTTCTAAAAAATGATTATGGTAAAAAATAATACATTTAAAGGCTTTACATGTTATCCAAATTGAATTTCTACGTATGTTGATTCCAAAAATAAAGAGGGGAGTCATCCTTTACATTGAAAATAAGGATGAAACACCAACTGCTAAGCATCCAAATCCTAAAAAATTTCCTGTATACTGTGGGGAACGGAAAAACAGAGGCAACAGAAAAATAATGAGGTCATTCCCACTTCGTATGAAGAAGTTATGAGCAAAATAGTCGAAAAAGAGATTACACAAACCCTTGGGGGACAAAGAGAGTTACATAAGTAGACAATATTTATAATAAGGTGTATTTTGAGTTTGGTGCCTATAAAATGGCACACCTTTGCCTTTGGTACCTAACTTTGTCAGAATTTGAGTTTGGTGTGGGTCCAAATCAAGCAGTTGACTTAACGGATGACTGGTGGACCGTTCACAAGCTGTGTTGGAGCACAACTTGTTTCTCGGCCCCCCGCCAACTTTTGTAAATAAATATTTGTCTTTGTGAATAATTGTTTAAACAATCATTATTTAATTTAACTAGTTCACTAACACGGACCACGGTAGGGTAATCTCTCTAGATCATTTTCCAAACACGTTACGAGCGTTCCGAAGAAATCTGCCTGACTTACCTGACTGCCATGATAACTATGGATTTACATAAAATGGAAACAAATTTAATTAATACAATAATGATTAATTTGAAAAATGAATAGGGTCATTTACATGGATTCATTTGTTCAATACAATAATGGTTAGTTTGAAGATTTAAGGAAACGATTATTGGGGTTTACATGAGAGATAGATTTTGGATGATTTACCGGTAAACTATGAAGGGAGCTATGCTTATACTTTGGATTTAATTTTGTGTAAACAGGTCGTCATATGAAAAAATAACAGTAGCTCAGTGTATGATTTGAGATTAGCAATGAAAGAAGATGGCAATGGTATTAATAGTGGAACCTAAAACCTCGTGAATGAAAATAAACAACTCTCATTTCTCAAACATGGAGTATGTAGAAGATAAGGCGCAGTTAGTGAATAAAACGGAGTTTAGAATTTTATTAGACATTTAACATTGTTAACTGTAAAATGGATGGTAAACACGGTGTCAATCAACGACAATTCGTTGACTGGGCACCAAACTCATATATTGACAAAGTTAGGCACCAAACGCGAAAGTGTACCATTTTATAGGCACCAAACTCGAAATATCCCTCTAATAATGAACTTCTAATCTCTTAAAAAGGTCATAGAATACCTATAATAAAACATGGAAAGAAGGATATAAGGTTTTCAACCGTTAATAACTTCTCATCGATTATGGGATCTTCTTTAAGCTAGATAATCATTGCAAAATTTGAATAAAATACCATAAACACAAATAACTCAAGGAAGTCCGCAGGCTTCGTTAGATGTCGTAACTCTATGATCAAGACCAAATCATGAAACATAAAGACTCCCCTTTAATAGAAAATTTTCAGAAAAAATATTTCCTGCACAAATTACATGTCTAGAGGCTTGATAGTCGAAAAAAGCTTGCATTTTGGATGCATTGACTCAAGGAAGTCCAGTGACTTCGTTAGAAGTCGAAATCCTTTTTTTAAAACAAAACTATAAACTAGATAAACTCATTTTTCTTATAAAATTTTCTAAAAAATGATTGTGGTAAAAAATAATACATTTAAAGGCTTTACATGTTATCCAAATTGAATTTCTACGTATGTTGATTCCAAAAATAAAGAGGGGAGTCATCCTATACATTGAAAATAAGGATGAAACACCAATTTCTAAGCTTCCAAATCCTAAAAAATTTCCTGTATACTGTGGGGAACGGAAAGACAGAGGTAACAGAAAAATAATGAGGTCATTCCCACTTCGTATGAAGAAGTTATGAGAAAAATAGTCAAAAAAGAGATTACACAAACCCTTGGGGGACAAAGAGAGTTACATAAGTAGACAATATTTATAATAAGGGGTATTTTGAGTTTGGTGCCTATAAAATGGCACACCTTTGCCTTTGGTACCTAACTTTGTCAGAATTTGAGTTTGGTGTGGGTCCCAATCAAGCAGTTGACTTAACGGATGACTGGTTGACCGTTCACAAGCTGTGTTGGAGCACAACTTGTTTCTCGGCCCCCCACCAACTTTTGTAAATAAATATGTGTCTTTGTGAATAATTGTTTAAACAATCATTATTTAATTTAACTAGTTCACTAACACGGACCACGGTAGGGTAATCTCTCTAGATCATTTTCCAAACACGTTACGAGCGTTCCGGAGAAATATGCCTTACTTACCTGACTGCCATGATAACTATGGATTTATATAAAATGGAAACAAATTTAATTAATACAATAATGATTAATTTGAAAAATTAATAGGGTCATTTACATGGATTCATTTGTTCAATACAATAATGGTTAGTTTGAAGGTTTAAGGAAACGATTATTGGGGTTTACATGAGAGATAGATTTTGGATGCTTTACCGGTAAACTATGAAGGGAGCTATGCTTATACTTTCGATTTAATTTTGTGTAAACAGGTCGTCATATGAGAAAATAATGGTAGCTCAGTGTATGATTTGAGATTAGCAATGAAAGAAGATGGCAATGGTATTAATAGTGGAACCTAAAACCTCGTGAATGAAAATCAACAACTCTCATTTATCAAACATAGAGTATGTAGAAGATAAGGCGCAGTTAGTGAATAAAACGGAGGTTAGAATTTTATTACACATTTCACATTTTTAACTCTAAATTGGATGGTCAACACGGTCAATCAACGCCAATTAGTTGACTGGGCACCAAACTCAGATATTGACAAAGTTAGGCACAAAACGCGAAAGTGTACCATTTTATAGGAACCAAACTCAAAATATCCCTTCCAATAATGAACTTATAATCTTTTAAAAAGGTCATAGATTACCTATAATAAAACATGGAAAGAAGGAGATAAGGTTTGCAACCGTTAATAACTTCTCAACGATTATGGGATCTTTTTTAAGCTAGATAATCGTTGCAAAATTTGAATAAAATACCATAAACACAAATGACTCAAGGAAGTCCGCAGGCTTCGTTAGATGTCGGAAGTCTATGATCAAGACCAAATCATAAAACAAAAAGACTCCTCTTTAATAGAAAATTTTCAGAAAAAATATTCCCTACACAAATTACATGTCTACAGGCTTGAGAATCGAAAAAAGCTTGCATTTTGGATGCATTGACTCAAGGAAGTCCAGTGACTTCGTTAGAAGTCGAAATCCTTTTTTTTAAAACCAAACTATAAACTAGATAAACTCATTTTTATTATAAAATTTTCTAAAAAATGATTGTGGTAAATAATAATACATTTAAAGGCTCTACATGTAATCCAAATTGCATTTCTACGTATGTTGATTCCAAAAATAAAGAGGGAACTCATCCTTTACATTGAAAATAATGATAAAACACCAATTTCTAAGATTCCAAATCCTAAAAATTTTCCTGTATACTGTGGGAAACGGAAAGACAGATGTAACAGAAAAAGAATGAGGTCATTCCCATTTCGTATGAAGAAGTTATGAGAAAAATAGTCGAAAAAGAGATTACACAAACCCTTGGGGGACAAAGAGAGTTATATAAGTATACAATATTTATGATAAGGGGTATTTTGAGTTTGGTGCCTATAAAATGGCTCACCTTTGCCTTTGGTACCTAAACTTTGTCGGAATTTGAGTTTGGTGTGGGTCCCAATCAAGCAGTTGACTTAACGGATGACTGGTGGACCGTTCACAAGCTGTGTTGGAGCACAACTTGTTGCTCGGCCCCCCGCCAACTTTTGTAAATAAATACGTGTCTCTGTGAATAATTGTTTAAACAATCATTATTTAATTTAACTAGTTCACTAACACGGACCACGATAGGGTAATCTCTCTAGATCATTTTCCAAACACGTTACGAGCGTTTCGGAGAAATATGCCTGACTTACCTGACTGCCATGATAACTATGGATTTACATAAAATGGAAACAAATTTAATTAATACAATAATGATTAATTTGAAAAATGAATAGGGTCATTTACATGGATTCATTTGTTCAATACAATAATGGTTAGTTTGAAGGTTTAAGGAAACGATTATTGTGGTTTACATGAGAGATAGATTTTGGATGATTTACCGGTAAACAATGAAGGAAGCTATGCTTAAACTTTGGATTTAATTTTGTGTAAACAGGTGGTCATATGAGAAAATAACAGTAGCTCAGTGTATGATTTGAGATTAGCAATGAAAGAAGATGACAATGGTATTAAGAGTGGAACCTAAAACCTCGTGAATGAACATCAACAACTCTCATTTCTAAAACATGGAGTATGTAGAAGATAGGGCGCAGTTAGTGAATAAAACGTAGGTTAGAATTTTATTACACATTTCACATTTTTAACTCTAAATTGGATGGTCAACACGGTCAATCAACGCCAATTCGTTGACTGGGCACCAAACTCAGATATTGACAAAGTTAGGAACCAAACGCGAAAGTGTACCATTTATAGGCACCAAACTCAAAATATCCCTTCCAATAATGAACTTATAATCTTTTAAAAAGGTCATAGATTACCTATAATAAAACATGGAAAGAAGGAGATAAGGTTTGCAACCGTGAATAACTTCTCAACGATTATGTGATCTTCTTTAAGCTAGATAATCATTGCAAAATTTGAATTAAATACCATAAGTACAAATGACTCAAGGAAGTCCGCAGGCTTCGTTAGATGTCGGAACTCTATGATCAAGACCAAAACATGAAACAGAAAGACTCCCCTTTAATAGAAAATTTTCAGAAAAAATATTCCCTGTACAAATTACATGTCTAGAGGCTTGAGAGTCGAAAAAAGCTTGCATTTTGGATGCATTTTGGATGCATTGACTCAAGCTTGCATTATAGGCACGATTATTGAGGTTTACATTAGATATAGTTTGGTTTTAAAAAAAGGATTTCGACTTCTAACGAAGTCACTAAACTTCCTTGAGTCAATGCATCCAAAATGCATCCAAAATGCAAGCTTTTTTCGACTCTCAAGCCTCTAAACATGTAATTTGTGCAGGAAATATTTTTTCTAAAAATTTTCTATTAAAAGGGAGTCTTTTTTTTTTCATGATTTGGTCTTGATCATAGAGTCCCGACATCTAACGAAGCCTGCGGACTTCCTTGAGTCATTTGTGTTTATGGTATTTTATTCAAATTTTGCAATGATTATCTAGATTAAAGAAGATCCCATAATCGTCGAGAAGTTATTAATGGTTGAAAACCTAATCTCCTTGTTTCCATGTTTTATTATAGGTAATCTATGACCTTTTTAAAAGATTATAAGTTCATTATTAGAAGGGATATTTTGAGTTTGGTGCCTATAAAATGGTACACTTTCGCATTTGGTGCCCAACTTTGTCAATATCTGAGGTTGGTGCCCAGTCAACGAATTGGCGTTGATTGACCGTGTTGACCATCCAATTTAGAGTTAAAAATGTGAAATGTCTAATAAAATTATGAACTCCGTTTTATTCACTAACTGCGCCTTATCTTCTACATACTCCATGTTTGAGAAACGAGAGTTGTTGATTTCATTCACGAGGTTTTAGGTTCTCTCTTAATACCATTGCCATCTTATTTCATTGCTAATTTCAAATCGTACACTGAGCTACTGTTATTTTCTCATATGACAACCTGTTTACACAAAATTGAATCCAAAGTATAAGCATTGATCCTTTCATTATTTACCCGTAAATCATCCAAAATCTATCTCTCATGTAAACCCCAATAATCGTTTCCTTAAACCTTCAAACTAACCATTATTGTATTGAACAAAAGAATCCATGTAAATGACCCTATTAATTTTTCTAATTAATCATTATTGTATTAATTAAATTTGTTTCCATTTTATGTAAATCCATATTTATCATGGCAGTCAGATAAGTCAGCCGTATTTCTCTGGAACGCCCGTAACGTGTTTGGAAAATGCTCTAGAGAGATTTCCCTACCGTGGTCCGTGTTAGTGAACTAGTTAAATTAAATAATTATACTTTAAACAATTATTCACAAAGACACGTATTTATTTACAAAATTTGGCGGGTGGCCGAGCAACAAGTTGTGCTCCAACACAGTTTGTGAACGGTCAACCAGTCATCCGTTAAGTCAACTGCTTGATTGGGACCCACACCAAACTCAACTTCCGACAAAGTTAGGTACAAAAGGCAAGGGTGTGCTATTTTATATGCACCAAACTCAAAATATCCATTATTATAAATATTGTCTACTTTTATAACTCTCTTTGTCTCCCAAGGTTTTGTGTAATCTGTTTTTCGACTATTTTGCTCATAACTTCTTCATACGAAGTGGGAATGACCTCATTCTTTTTCTGTTACCTATGTCTTTCAGTTCCCCACAGTATACAGGAAAATTTTTAGGGTTTGGACGCTTAGAAATTGGTGTTTCATCCTTGTTTTCAATGTAAAGGATGGCTTCCCTCTTTATTTTTGGAATCAACATACGTAGAAATGCAATTTGGATAACATGTGGAGCCTTTAAATGTATTATTTTTTACCACAATCTTTTTTTAGAAAATTTTATAATAAAAATGAGTTTATCTAGTTTATAGTTTGGTTTTAAAAAAAGGATTTCAACTTCTAACGAAGTCACTAAACTTCCTTGAGTCAATGCATCCAAAATGCAAACTTTATTCGACTCTCAAGCCTCTAAACATGTAATTTGTGCAGGAAATATTTTTTCTGCGCCTTATATTCTACATACTCCATGTTTGAGAAACGAGAGTTGTTGATTTCATTCACGAGGTTTTAGGTTCCACTCTTAATACCATTGCCATCTTCTTTCATTGATAATCTCAAATCATACACTGAGATACTTTTATTTTCTCATATGACCACCTATTTACATTAAATTAAATCCAAAGTATAAGCATTGATCCTTTCATTGTTTACCCGTAAGTCATCCAAAATGTATCTCTCATGTAAACCCCAATAATCGTTTCCTTAAACCTTCAAACTAACCATTATTCTATTGAACAAAAGAATCCATGTATAAGACCCTATTCATTTTTCAAATTAATCATTTTTGTATTAATTAAATTTGTTTCCATTTTATGTAAATCCATAGTTATCATGGCAGTCAGATAAGTCAGCCGTATTTCTCTGGAACGCCCGTAACGTGTTTGGAAAATGCTCTAGAGAGATTTCCCTACCGTGGTCCGTGTTAGTGAACTAGTTAAATTAAATAATTATTGTTTAAACAATTATTCACAACGACACGTATTTATTTACAAAAGTTGGCGGGTGCCCGAGCAACAAGTTGTGCTCCAACACAGTTTGTGAACGGTCAACCAGTCATCCGTTAAGTCAACTGCTTGATTGGGACCCACACCAAACTCAACTTCCGACAAAGTTAGGTACAAAAGGCAAGGGTGTGCCATTTTATAGGCACAAAACTCAAAATATCCCTTATTATAAATATTGTATACTTTTATAACTCTCTTTGTCTCTCAAGGTTTTGTGTAATCTCTTTTTCGCCTATTTTGCTCATAACTTCTTCTTACGAAGTGGGAATGACCTCATTCTTTTTCTATTACCTATGTATTTCAGTTCCCGACAGTATACAGGAAAAGTTTTAGGGTTTGGACGCTTAGAAATTGGAGTTTCATCCTTGTTTTCAATGTAAAGGATGACTTCCCTCTTTATTTTTGGAATCAACATACGTAGAAATGCAATTTGGATAACATGTGGAGCCTTTAAATGTATTATTTTTTACCACAATCATTTTTTAGAAAATTTTATAATAAAAATGATTTTATCTAGTTTATAGTTTGGTTTTAAAAAAAGGATTTCAACTACTAACGAAGTCACTAAACTTCCTTGAGTCAATGTATCCAAAATGCAAGCTTTATTCGACTCTCAAGCCTCTAAACATGTAATTTGTGCAGGAAATATTTTTTCTGAAAATTTTCTATTAAAAGGGAGTCTTTTTTTTTTCATGATTTGGTATTGATCATAGAGTCCCGACATCTAACGAAGCCTGCGGACTTCCTTGAGTCATTTGTGTTTATGGTATTTTATTCAAATTTTGCAATGATTATCTAGCTTAAAGAAGATCCCATAATGGTTGGGAAGTTATTAACGGTTGCAAACCTTATCTCCTTCTTTCAATGTTTTATTATAGGTAATCTATGACCTTTTTAAAAGATTATAAGTTCATTATTAGAAGGGTTATTTTGAGTTTGGTGCCTATAAAATGGTACACTTTCGCGTTTGGTGCCTAACTTTGTCAATATCTGAGTTTGGTGCCCAGTCAACGAATTGGCGTTGATTGACCGTGTTGACCATCCAATTTAGATTTAAAAATGTGAAATGTCTAATGAAATTATGAACTCCGTTTTATTCACTAACTGCGCCTTATCTTCTACATACTCCATGTTTGAGAAACGAGAGTTGTTGATTTCATTCACGAGGTTTTAGGTTCCACTCTTAATACCATTGCCATCTTCTTTCATTGCTAATCTCAAATCATACACTGAGATACTGTTATTTTCTCATATGACCACCTGTTTACATAAAATTAAATCCAAAGTATAAGCATTGATCCTTTCATTGTTTACCCGTAAGTCATCCAAAATGTATCTCTCATGTAAACCCCAATAATCGTTTCCTTAAACCTTCAAACTAACCATTATTGTATTGAACAAATGAATCCATGTAAATGACCCTATTCATTTTTCAAATTAATCATTATTGTATTAATTAAATTTGTTTCCACTTTATGTAAATCCATAGTTATCATGGCAGTCAGATAAGTCAGCCTTATTTCTCTGGAACGCTCGTAACGTGTTTGGAAAATGATCTAGAGAGATTTCCCTACCGTGGTCCATGTTAGTGAACTAGTTAAATTAAATAATTATTGTTTAAACAATTATTCACAGAGACACGTATTTATTTACAAAAGTTGGCGGGGGGCCGAGCAACTAGTTGTGCTCCAACATAGTTGTGAACGGTCCACCAGTCATCCCTTAAGTCAACTGCTTGGTTGGGACCCACACCAAACTCAAATTCCGACAAAGTTAGGTACCAAAGGCAAAGGTGTGCCATTTATAGGAACCAAACTCAACATACCCCATATTGTAAATATTTTCTACTTATATAACGCTCTTTGTCCCAAGGTTTAGTGTAATCTCTTTTTCGACTATTTTGCTCATAACTTCTTCATACGAAGTGGGAATGACCTCATTCTTTTTCTGTTACCTCTGTCTTTCAGTTCCCCATAGTATACAGGAAAAATTTTAGGATTTGGACGCTTATCAATGGTGTTTCATCCTTGTTTTCAATGTAAAGGATGACTTCCCTCTTTATTTTTGGAATCAACATACGTAGAAATGCAATTTGGATAAAATGTAGAGCCTTTAAATGTATTATTGTTTACCACAATCATTTTTTAGAAAATTTAGTAATAAAAATGAGTTAATATAGATTATAGTTTGGTTTTAAAAAAAGGATTTCGACTTCTAACGAAGTCACTGGACTTCCTTGAGACAATGCATCCAAAATGCAAGCTTTTTTCGACTCTCAAGCCTCTAGACATGTAATTTGTGCAGGAAATATTTTTTCTGAATTTTTTTTATTAAAGGGGAGTCTTTCTGTTTCATGATTTGGTCTTGATCATAGAGTTCCGACATCTAATGAAGCCTGTGGACTTCCTTGAGTAATTTGTGTTTATGGTATTTTATTCAAAGTTTGCCATGATTATCTAGCTTAAAGAAGATCCCATAATCATTGAGAAGTTATTAACGGTTGGAAACCTTATCTCCTTCTTTCCATGTTTTATTATAGGTAATCTATGACCTTTTTAAGATATTAGAAGTTCATTATTATAAGGGATATTTCGAGTTTGGTGCCTATAAAATGGTACACTTTCGCGTTTGGTGCCTAATTTTGTAAATATCTGAGTTTGGTGCCCAGTCAACGAATTGGCGTTGATTGACCGTGTTGACCATCCAATTTAGAGTTAAAAATGTGAAATGTCTAATAAAATTCTAAACTCCGTTTTATTCACTAACTGCGCCTTATCTTATACATACTCCATGTTTTAGAAATGAGAGTTGTTGATTTTCATTCACGAGGTTTTAGGTTCCACTCTTAATACCATTGCCATCTTCTTTCATTGCTAATCTCAAATCATACACTGAGCTACTGTTATTTTCTCATAAAACCACCTGTTTACACAAAATTAAATCCAAAGTATAAGCATAGCTCCCTTCATTGTTTACCGGTAAATCATCCAAAATCTATCTCTCATGTAAACCCCAATAAACGTTTCCTTAAACCGTCAAACTAACCATTATTGTATTGAACAAATGAATCCATGTAAGTGACCCTATTCATTTTTCAAATTAATCATTATTGTATTAATTATATTTGTTTCCATTTTATGTAAATCCATAGTTATCATGGCAGTCAGATAAGTCAGCCTTATTTCTCCGGAACGCTCGTAACGTGTTTGGAAAATGATCTAGAGAGATTTCCCTACCGTGGTTCGTGTTAGTGAACTAGTTAAATTTAATAATGATTGTTTAAACAATTATTCACAACGACATGTATTTATTTATAAAAGTTGGCGGGGGGCCGAGCAACAAGTTGTGCTCCAACACAACTTGTGAACGGTCCACCAGTCATCCCTTAAGTCAACTGCTTGGTTGGGACCCACACCAAACTTAAATTCCGACAAAGTTAGGTACCAAAGGCAAAGGTGTGCCATTTATAGGCACCAAACTCAACATACCCCATATTGTAAATATTGTCTACTTATATAACGCTCTTTGTCCCAAGGTTTTGTGTAATCTCTTTTTCGACTATTTTGCTCATAACTTCTTCATACGAAGTGGGAATGACCTCATTCTTTTTCTGTTACCTCTGTCTTTCAGTTCACCATAGTATACAGGAAAGATTTTAGGATTTGGACGCTTATCAATGGTGTTTCATCCTTATTTTCAATGTAAAGGATGACTTCCCTCTTTATTTTTGGAATCAACATACGTAGAAATGCAATTTGGATAAAATGTAGAGCCTTTAAATGTATTATTGTTTACCACAATCATTTTTTAGAAAATTTAGTAATAAAATGAGTTTATATAGATTATAGTTTGGTTTTAAAACAAGGATTTCGACTTCTAACGAAGTCACTGGACTTCCTTGAGACAATGCATCCAAAATGCAAGCTTTTTTCGACTCTCAAGCCTCTAAACATGTAATTTGTGCAGGAAATATTTTTTCTAAAAATTTTCTATTAAAAGGGAGTCTTTTTTTTTTCATGATTTGGTCTTGATCATAGAGTCCCGACATCTAACGAAGCCTGACTTCCTTGAGTAATTTGTGTTTATGGTATTTTATTCAAATTTTGCCATGATTATCTAGATTAAAGAAGATCCCATAATCGTCGAGAAGTTATTAATGGTTGAAAACCTAATCTCCTTGTTTCCATGTTTTATTATAGGTAATCTATGACCTTTTTAAGATATTAGAAGTTCATTATTAGAAGGGATATTTCGAGTTTGGTGCCTATAAAATGGTACACTTTCGCGTTTGGTGCCTAATTTTGTAAATATCTGAGTTTGGTGCCCAGTCAACGAATTGGCGTTGACTGACCGTGTTGACCATCCAATTTAGAGTTAAAAATGTCAAATGTCTAATAAAATTCTAAACTCCGTTTTATTCACTAACTGCGCCTTATCTTATACATACTCCATGTTTTAGAAATGAGAGTTGTTGATTTTCATTCACGAGGTTTTAGGTTCCACTCTTAATACCATTGCCATCTTCTTTCATTGCTAATCTCAAATCATACACTGAGCTACTGTTATTTTCTCATATGACCACCTGTTTACACAAAATTAAATCCAAAGTATAAGCATATCTCCCTTCATTGTTTACCGGTAAATCATCCAAAATCTATCTCTCATGTAAACCCCAATAAACGTTTCCTTAAACCTTCAAACTAACCATTATTGTATTGAACAAATGAATCCATGTAAGTGACCCTATTCATTTTTCAAATTAATCATTATTATATTAATTAGATTTGTTTCCATTTTATGTAAATCCATAGTTATCATGGCAGTCAGATAAGTCAGCCTTATTTCTCTGGAACGCTCGTAACGTGTTTGGAAAATGATCTAGAGAGATTTCCCTACCGTGGTCCGTGTTAGTGAACTAGTTAAATTTAATAATGATTGTTTAAACAATTATTCACAAAGACACGTATTTATTTATAAAAGTTGGCGGGGGGCCGAGCAACAAGTTGTGCTCCAACACAACTTGTGAACGGTCCACCAGTCATCCCTTAAGTCAACTGCTTGGTTGGGACCCACACCAAACTCAAATTCCGACAAAGTTAGGTACCAAAGGCAAAGGTGTGCCATTTTATAGGCACCAAACTCAACATACCCCTTATTATAAATATTCTCTACTTATATAAAGCTCTTTGTCCCAAGGTTTTGTGTAATCTCTTTTTCGACTATTTTGCTCATAACTTCTTCATACGAAGTGGGAATGACCTCATTCTTTTTCTGTTACCTCTGTCTTTCAGTTCACCATAGTATACATGAAAGATTTTAGGATTTGGACGCTTATCAATGGTGTTTCATCCTTATTTTCAATGTAAAGGATGGCTTCCCTCTTTATTTTTGGAATCAACATACGTAGAAATGCAATTTGGATAACATGTAGAGCCTTTAAATGTATTATTGTTTACCACAATCTTTTTTTAGAAAATTTTATAATAAAAATGAGTTTATATAGATTATAGTTTGGTTTGAAAAAAAGGATTTCGACTTCTAACGAAGTCACTGGACTTCCTTGAGTCAATGCATCCAAAATGCAAGCTTTTTTCGATTCTCAAGCCTGTAGACATGTAATTTGTGCAGGGCATATTTTTTCTGCGCCTTATATTCTACATACTCCATGTTTGAAAAACGAGAGTTGTTGATTTCATTCACGAGGTTTTAGGTTCCACTCTTAATACCATTGCCATCTTCTTTCATTGATAATTTCAAATCATACACTGAGATACTTTTATTTTCTCATATGACCACCTATTTACATAAAATTAAATCCAATGTATAAGCATTGATCCTTTCATTGTTTACCCGTAAGTCATCCAAAATGTATCTCTCATGTAAACCCCAATAATCGTTTCCTTAAACCTTCAAACTAACCATTATTCTATTGAACAAAAGAATCCATGTATAAGACCCTATTCATTTTTCAAATTAATCATTTTTGTGTTAATTAAATTTGTTTCCATTTTATGTAAATCCATAGTTATCATGGCAGTCAGATAAGTCAGCCGTATTTCTCTGGAACGCCCGTAACGTGTTTGGAAAATGCTCTAGAGAGATTTCCCTACCGTGGTCCGTGTTAGTGAACTAGTTAAATTAAATAATTATTGTTTAAACAATTATTCACAAAGACACGTATTTATTTACAAAAGTTGGCGGGTGCCCGAGCAACAAGTTGTGCTCCAACACAGTTTGTGAACGGTCAACCAGTCATCCGTTAAGTCAACTGCTTGATTGGGACCCACACCAAACTCAACTTCCGACAAAGTTAGGTACAAAAGGCAAGGGTGTGCCATTTTATAGGCACAAAACTCAAAATATCCCTTATTATAAATATTGTATACTTTTATAACTCTCTTTGTCTCTCAAGGTTTTGTGTAATCTCTTTTTCGCCTATTTTGCTCATAACTTCTTCTTACGAAGTGGGAATGACCTCATTCTTTTTCTATTACCTATGTATTTCAGTTCCCGACAGTATACAGGAAAAGTTTTAGGGTTTGGACGCTTAGAAATTGGAGTTTCATCCTTGTTTTCAATGTAAAGGATGACTTCCCTCTTTATTTTTGGAATCAACATACGTAGAAATGCAATTTGGATAACATGTGGAGCCTTTAAATGTATTATTTTTTACCACAATCATTTTTTAGAAAATTTTATAATAAAAATGAGTTTATCTAGTTTATAGTTTGGTTTAAAAAAAAGGATTTCAACTACTAACGAAGTCACTAAACTTCCTTGAGTCAATGTATCCAAAATGCAAGCTTTATTCGACTCTCAAGCCTCTAAACATGTAATTTGTGCAGGAAATATTTTTTCTGAAAATTTTCTATTAAAAGGGAGTCTTTTTTTTTCATGATTTGGTCTTGATCATAGAGTCCCGACATCTAACGAAGCCTGCGGACTTCCTTGAGTCATTTGTGTTTATGGTATTTTATTCAAATTTTGCAATGATTATCTAGCTTAAAGAAGATCCCATAATGGTTGGGAAGTTATTAACGGTTGCAAACCTTATCTCCTTCTTTCAATGTTTTATTATAGGTAATCTATGACCTTTTTAAAAAATTATAAGTTCATTATTAGAAGGGTAATTTTGAGTTTGGTGCCTATAAAATGGTACACTTTCGCGTTTGGTGCCTAACTTTGTCAATATCTGAGTTTGGTGCCCAGTCAACGAATTGGCGTTGATTGACCGTGTTGACCATCCAATTTAGATTTAAAAATGTGAAATGTCTAATGAAATTATGAACTCCGTTTTATTCACTAACTGCGCCTTATCTTCTACATACTCCATGTTTGAGAAACGAGAGTTGTTGATTTCATTCACGAGGTTTTAGGTTCCACTCTTAATACCATTGCCATCTTCTTTCATTGCTAATCTCAAATCATACACTGAGATACTGTTATTTTCTCATATGACCACCTGTTTACATAAAATTAAATCCAAAGTATAAGCATTGATCCTTTCATTGTTTACCCGTAAGTCATCCAAAATGTATCTCTCATGTAAACCCCAATAATCGTTTCCTTAAACCTTCAAACTAACCATTATTCTATTGAACAAAAGAATCCATGTATAAGACCCTATTCATTTTTCAAATTAATCATTTTTGTATTAATTAAATTTGTTTCCATTTTATGTAAATCCATAGTTATCATGGCAGTCAGATAAGTCAGCCGTATTTCTCTGGAACGCCCGTAACGTGTTTGGAAAATGCTCTAGAGAGATTTCCCTACCGTGGTCCGTGTTAGTGAACTAGTTAAATTAAATAATTATTGTTTAAAAAATTATTCACAAAGACACGTATTTATTTACAAAAGTTGGCGGGTGGCCGAGCAACAAGTTGTGCTCCAACACAGTTTGTGAACGGTCAACCAGTCATCCGTTAAGTCAACTGCTTGATTGGGACCCACACCAAACTCAACTTCCGACAAAGTTAGGTACAAAAGGCAAGGGTGTGCCATTTTATAGGCACAAAACTCAAAATATCCCTTATTATAAATATTGTATACTTTTATAACTCTCTTTGTCTCTCAAGGTTTTGTGTAATCTCTTTTTCGCCTATTTTGCTCATAACTTCTTCTTACGAAGTGGGAATGACCTCATTCTTTTTCTATTACCTATGTATTTCAGTTCCCGACAGTATACAGGAAAAGTTTTAGGGTTTGGACGCTTAGAAATTGGAGTTTCATCCTTGTTTTCAATGTAAAGGATGACTTCCCTCTTTATTTTTGGAATCAACATACGTAGAAATGCAATTTGGATAACATGTGGAGCCTTTAAATGTATTATTTTTTACCACAATCATTTTTTAGAAAATTTTATAATAAAAATGAGTTTATCTAGTTTATAGTTTGGTTTTAAAAAAAGGATTTCAACTACTAACGAAGTCACTAAACTTCCTTGAGTCAATGTATCCAAAATGCAAGCTTTATTCGACTCTCAAGCCTCTAAACATGTAATTTGTGCAGGAAATATTTTTTCTGAAAATTTTCTATTAAAAGGGAGTCTTTTTTTTTCATGATTTGTTCTTGATCATAGAGTCCCGACATCTAACGAAGCCTGCGGACTTCCTTGAGTCATTTGTGTTTATGGTATTTTATTCAAATTTTGCAATGATTATCTAGCTTAAAGAAGATCCCATAATGGTTGGGAAGTTATTAACGGTTGCAAACCTTATCTCCTTCTTTCAATGTTTTATTATAGGTAATCTATGACCTTTTTAAAAGATTATAAGTTCATTATTAGAAGGGTAATTTTGAGTTTGGTGCCTATAAAATGGTACACTTTCGCGTTTGGTGCCTAACTTTGTCAATATCTGAGTTTGGTGCCCAGTCAACGAATTGGCGTTGATTGACCGTGTTGACCATCCAATTTAGATTTAAAAATGTGAAATGTCTAATCAAATTATGAACTCCGTTTTATTCACTAACTGCGCCTTATCTTCTACATACTCCATGTTTGAGAAACGAGAGTTGTTGATTTCATTCACGAGGTTTTAGGTTCCACTCTTAATACCATTGCCATCTTCTTTCATTGCTAATATCAAATCATACACTGAGATACTGTTATTTTCTCATATGACCACCTGTTTACATAAAATTAAATCCAAAGTATAAGCATTGATCCTTTCATTGTTCACCCGTAAATCATCCAAAATCTATCTCTCAGGTAAACCCCAATAATCGTTTCCTTAAACCTTCAAACTAACCATTATTATATTGAACAAAAGAATCCATGTATAAGACCCTATTCATTTTTCAAATTAATCATTTTTGTATTAATTAAATTTGTTTCCATTTTATGTAAATCCATAGTTATCATGGCAGTCATATAAGTCAGCCGTATTTCTCTGGAAGGCCCGTAACGTGTTTGGAAAATGCTCTAGAGAGATTTCCCTACCGTGGTCCGTGTTAGTGAACTAGTTAAATTAAATAATTATTGTTTAAACAATTATTCACAAAGACACGTATTTATTTACAAAAGTTGGCGGGTGGCTGAGCAACAAGTTGTGCTCCAACACAGCTTGTGAACGGTCAACCAGTCATCCGTTAAATCAACTGCTTGGTTGGGACCCACACCAAACTCAACTTCCGACAAAATTAGGTACAAAAGGCAAGGGTGTGCCATTTTATAGGCACCAAACTCAAAATATCCCTTATTATAAATATTGTATATTTTTATAACTCTCTTTGTCTCCCAAGGTTTTGTGTAATCTCTTTTTCGACTATTTTGCTCATAACTTCTTCATACGAAGTGGGAATGACCTCATTCTTTTTATGTTACCTATGTCTTTCAGTTCCCCACAGTATACAGGAAAATTTTTAGGATTTGGACGCTTATCAGTTGGTGTTTCATCCTTGTTTTCAATGTAAAGGATGACTTCCCTCTTTATTTTTGGAATCAACATACGTAGAAATGCAATTTGGATAACATGTAGAGCCTTTAAATGTATTATTGTTTACCACAATCTTTTTTTAGAAAATTTTATAATAAAAATGAGTTTATATAGATTATAGTTTGGTTTGAAAAAAAGGATTTCGACTTCTAACGAAGTCACTGGACTTCCTTGAGTCAATGCATCCAAAATGCAAGCTTTTTTCGATTCTCAAGCCTGTAGACATGTAATTTGTGCAGGGCATATTTTTTCTGCGCCTTATATTCTACATACTCCATGTTTGAAAAACGAGAGTTGTTGATTTCATTCACGAGGTTTTAGGTTCCACTCTTAATACCATTGCCATCTTCTTTCATTGATAATTTCAAATCATACACTGAGATACTTTTATTTTCTCATATGACCACCTATTTACATAAAATTAAATCCAATGTATAAGCATTGATCCTTTCATTGTTTACCCGTAAGTCATCCAAAATGTATCTCTCATGTAAACCCCAATAATCGTTTCCTTAAACCTTCAAACTAACCATTATTCTATTGAACAAAAGAATCCATGTATAAGACCCTATTCATTTTTCAAATTAATCATTTTTGTGTTAATTAAATTTGTTTCCATTTTATGTAAATCCATAGTTATCATGGCAGTCAGATAAGTCAGCCGTATTTCTCTGGAACGCCCGTAACGTGTTTGGAAAATGCTCTAGAGAGATTTCCCTACCGTGGTCCGTGTTAGTGAACTAGTTAAATTAAATAATTATTGTTTAAACAATTATTCACAAAGACACGTATTTATTTACAAAAGTTGGCGGGTGCCCGAGCAACAAGTTGTGCTCCAACACAGTTTGTGAACGGTCAACCAGTCATCCGTTAAGTCAACTGCTTGATTGGGACCCACACCAAACTCAACTTCCGACAAAGTTAGGTACAAAAGGCAAGGGTGTGCCATTTTATAGGCACAAAACTCAAAATATCCCTTATTATAAATATTGTATACTTTTATAACTCTCTTTGTCTCTCAAGGTTTTGTGTAATCTCTTTTTCGCCTATTTTGCTCATAACTTCTTCTTACGAAGTGGGAATGACCTCATTCTTTTTCTATTACCTATGTATTTCAGTTCCCGACAGTATACAGGAAAAGTTTTAGGGTTTGGACGCTTAGAAATTGGAGTTTCATCCTTGTTTTCAATGTAAAGGATGACTTCCCTCTTTATTTTTGGAATCAACATACGTAGAAATGCAATTTGGATAACATGTGGAGCCTTTAAATGTATTATTTTTTACCACAATCATTTTTTAGAAAATTTTATAATAAAAATGAGTTTATCTAGTTTATAGTTTGGTTTTAAAAAAAGGATTTCAACTACTAACGAAGTCACTAAACTTCCTTGAGTCAATGTATCCAAAATGCAAGCTTTATTCGACTCTCAAGCCTCTAAACATGTAATTTGTGCAGGAAATATTTTTTCTGAAAATTTTCTATTAAAAGGGAGTCTTTTTTTTTCATGATTTGTTCTTGATCATAGAGTCCCGACATCTAACGAAGCCTGCGGACTTCCTTGAGTCATTTGTGTTTATGGTATTTTATTCAAATTTTGCAATGATTATCTAGCTTAAAGAAGATCCCATAATGGTTGGGAAGTTATTAACGGTTGCAAACCTTATCTCCTTCTTTCAATGTTTTATTATAGGTAATCTATGACCTTTTTAAAAGATTATAAGTTCATTATTAGAAGGGTAATTTTGAGTTTGGTGCCTATAAAATGGTACACTTTCGCGTTTGGTGCCTAACTTTGTCAATATCTGAGTTTGGTGCCCAGTCAACGAATTGGCGTTGATTGACCGTGTTGACCATCCAATTTAGATTTAAAAATGTGAAATGTCTAATCAAATTATGAACTCCGTTTTATTCACTAACTGCGCCTTATCTTCTACATACTCCATGTTTGAGAAACGAGAGTTGTTGATTTCATTCACGAGGTTTTAGGTTCCACTCTTAATACCATTGCCATCTTCTTTCATTGCTAATCTCAAATCATACACTGAGATACTGTTATTTTCTCACATGAACACCTGTTTACACAAAATTAAATCCAAAGTATAAGCATTGATCCTTTCATTGTTCACCCGTAAATCATCCAAAATCTATCTCTCAGGTAAACCCCAATAATCGTTTCCTTAAACCTTCAAACTAACCATTATTGTATTGAACAAAAGAATCCATGTATAAGACCCTATTCATTTTTCAAATTAATCATTTTTGTATTAATTAAATTTGTTTCCATTTTATGTAAATCCATAGTTATCATGGCAGTCATATAAGTCAGCCGTATTTCTCTGGAAGGCCCGTAACGTGTTTGGAAAATGCTCTAGAGAGATTTCCCTACCGTGGTCCGTGTTAGTGAACTATTTAAATTAAATAATTATTGTTTAAACAATTAATCACAAAGACACGAATTTATTTACAAAATTTTGCGGGGGGGCGAGCAACAAGTTGTGCTCCAACATAGCTTGTGAACGGTCCACCAGTCATCCGTTAAGTCAACTGCTTGGTTGGGACCCACACCAAACTCAAATTCCGACAAAGTTAGGTACAAAAGGCAAGGGTGTGCCATTTTATAGGCACAAAACTCAAAATATCCCTTATTATAAATATTGTATACTTTTATAACTCTCTTTGTCTCTCAAGGTTTTGTGTAATCTCTTTTTCGCCTATTTTGCTCATAACTTCTTCTTACGAAGTGGGAATGACCTCATTCTTTTTCTATTACCTATGTATTTCAGTTCCCGACAGTATACAGGAAAAGTTTTAGGGTTTGGACGCTTAGAAATTGGAGTTTCATCCTTGTTTTCAATGTAAAGGATGACTTCCCTCTTTATTTTTGGAATCAACATACGTAGAAATGCAATTTGGATAACATGTGGAGCCTTTAAATGTATTATTTTTTACCACAATCATTTTTTAGAAAATTTTATAATAAAAATGAGTTTATCTAGTTTATAGTTTGGTTTTAAAAAAAGGATTTCAACTACTAACGAAGTCACTAAACTTCCTTGAGTCAATGTATCCAAAATGCAAGCTTTATTCGACTCTCAAGCCTCTAAACATGTAATTTGTGCAGGAAATATTTTTTCTGAAAATTTTCTATTAAAAGGGAGTCTTTTTTTTTCATGATTTGGTCTTGATCATAGAGTCCCGACATCTAACGAAGCCTGCGGACTTCCTTGAGTCATTTGTGTTTATGGTATTTTATTCAAATTTTGCAATGATTATCTAGCTTAAAGAAGATCCCATAATGGTTGGGAAGTTATTAACGGTTGCAAACCTTATCTCCTTCTTTCAATGTTTTATTATAGGTAATCTATGACCTTTTTAAAAGATTATAAGTTCATTATTAGAAGGGTAATTTTGAGTTTGGTGCCTATAAAATGGTACACTTTCGCGTTTGGTGCCTAACTTTGTCAATATCTGAGTTTGGTGCCCAGTCAACGAATTGGCGTTGATTGACCGTGTTGACCATCCAATTTAGATTTAAAAATGTGAAATGTCTAATCAAATTATGAACTCCGTTTTATTCACTAACTGCGCCTTATCTTCTACATACTCCATGTTTGAGAAACGAGAGTTGTTGATTTCATTCACGAGGTTTTAGGTTCCACTCTTAATACCATTGCCATCTTCTTTCATTGCTAATATCAAATCATACACTGAGATACTGTTATTTTCTCATATGACCACCTGTTTACATAAAATTAAATCCAAAGTATAAGCATTGATCCTTTCATTGTTCACCCGTAAATCATCCAAAATCTATCTCTCAGGTAAACCCCAATAATCGTTTCCTTAAACCTTCAAACTAACCATTATTATATTGAACAAAAGAATCCATGTATAAGACCCTATTCATTTTTCAAATTAATCATTTTTGTATTAATTAAATTTGTTTCCATTTTATGTAAATCCATAGTTATCATGGCAGTCATATAAGTCAGCCGTATTTCTCTGGAAGGCCCGTAACGTGTTTGGAAAATGCTCTAGAGAGATTTCCCTACCGTGGTCCGTGTTAGTGAACTAGTTAAATTAAATAATTATTGTTTAAACAATTATTCACAAAGACACGTATTTATTTACAAAAGTTGGCGGGTGGCTGAGCAACAAGTTGTGCTCCAACACAGCTTGTGAACGGTCAACCAGTCATCCGTTAAATCAACTGCTTGATTGGGACCCACACCAAACTCAACTTCCGACAAAATTAGGTACAAAAGGCAAGGGTGTGCCATTTTATAGGCACCAAACTCAAAATATCCCTTATTATAAATATTGTATATTTTTATAACTCTCTTTGTCTCCCAAGGTTTTGTGTAATCTCTTTTTCGACTATTTTGCTCATAACTTCTTCATACGAAGTGGGAATGACCTCATTCTTTTTATGTTACCTATGTCTTTCAGTTCCCCACAGTATACAGGAAAATTTTTAGGATTTGGACGCTTATCAGTTGGTGTTTCATCCTTGTTTTCAATGTAAAGGATGACTTCCCTCTTTATTTTTGGAATCAACATACGTAGAAATGCAATTTGGATAACATGTAGAGCCTTTAAATGTATTATTGTTTACCACAATCTTTTTTTAGAAAATTTTATAATAAAAATGAGTTTATATAGATTATAGTTTGGTTTGAAAAAAAGGATTTCGACTTCTAACGAAGTCACTGGACTTCCTTGAGTCAATGCATCCAAAATGCAAGCTTTTTTCGATTCTCAAGCCTGTAGACATGTAATTTGTGCAGGGCATATTTTTTCTGCGCCTTATATTCTACATACTCCATGTTTGAAAAACGAGAGTTGTTGATTTCATTCACGAGGTTTTAGGTTCCACTCTTAATACCATTGCCATCTTCTTTCATTGATAATTTCAAATCATACACTGAGATACTTTTATTTTCTCATATGACCACCTATTTACATAAAATTAAATCCAATGTATAAGCATTGATCCTTTCATTGTTTACCCGTAAGTCATCCAAAATGTATCTCTCATGTAAACCCCAATAATCGTTTCCTTAAACCTTCAAACTAACCATTATTCTATTGAACAAAAGAATCCATGTATAAGACCCTATTCATTTTTCAAATTAATCATTTTTGTGTTAATTAAATTTGTTTCCATTTTATGTAAATCCATAGTTATCATGGCAGTCAGATAAGTCAGCCGTATTTCTCTGGAACGCCCGTAACGTGTTTGGAAAATGCTCTAGAGAGATTTCCCTACCGTGGTCCGTGTTAGTGAACTAGTTAAATTAAATAATTATTGTTTAAACAATTATTCACAAAGACACGTATTTATTTACAAAAGTTGGCGGGTGCCCGAGCAACAAGTTGTGCTCCAACACAGTTTGTGAACGGTCAACCAGTCATCCGTTAAGTCAACTGCTTGATTGGGACCCACACCAAACTCAACTTCCGACAAAGTTAGGTACAAAAGGCAAGGGTGTGCCATTTTATAGGCACAAAACTCAAAATATCCCTTATTATAAATATTGTATACTTTTATAACTCTCTTTGTCTCTCAAGGTTTTGTGTAATCTCTTTTTCGCCTATTTTGCTCATAACTTCTTCTTACGAAGTGGGAATGACCTCATTCTTTTTCTATTACCTATGTATTTCAGTTCCCGACAGTATACAGGAAAAGTTTTAGGGTTTGGACGCTTAGAAATTGGAGTTTCATCCTTGTTTTCAATGTAAAGGATGACTTCCCTCTTTATTTTTGGAATCAACATACGTAGAAATGCAATTTGGATAACATGTGGAGCCTTTAAATGTATTATTTTTTACCACAATCATTTTTTAGAAAATTTTATAATAAAAATGAGTTTATCCGTTTATAGTTTGGTTTTAAAAAAAGGATTTCAACTACTAACGAAATCACTAAACTTCCTTGAGTCAATGCATCGAAAATGCAAGCTTTTTTCGACTCTCAAGCCTCTAAACATGTAATTTGTGCAGGAAATATTTTTTCTGAAATATTCTATTAAAAGGGAGTCTTTTTTTTTTCATGATTTGGTCTTGATCATAGAGTTCCGACATCTAACGAAGCCTGCGGACTTCCTTGAGTCATTTGTGTTTATGGTATTTTATTCAAATTTTGCAATGATTATCTAGCTTAAAGAAGATCCCATAATCGTTGAGAAGTTATTAACGGTTGCAAACCTTATCTCCTTCTTTCCATGTTTTATTATAGGTAATCTATGACCTTTTTAAAAGATTATAAGTTCATTATTAGAAGGGATATTTTGAGTTTGGTTCCTATAAAATGGTACACTTTCGCGTTTGGTACCGAACTTTGTCAATATCTGAGTTTGGTGCCCAGTCAATGAATTGGCGTTGATTGACCGTGTTGACCATCCAATTTAGATTTACAAATGTGAAATGTATAATAAAATTATGAACTCCGTTTTATTCACTGACTGCGCCTTATCTTCTACATACTCCATGTTTGAGAAACGAGAGTTGTTGATTTCATTCACGAGGTTTTAGGTTCCACTCTTAATACCATTGCCATCTTCTTTCATTGCTAATCTCAAATCATACACTGAGATACTGTTATTTTCTCACATGAACACCTGTTTACACAAAATTAAATCCAAAGTATAAGCATTGATCCTTTCATTGTTCACCCGTAAATCATCCAAAATCTATCTCTCAGGTAAACCCCAATAATCGTTTCCTTAAACCTTCAAACTAACCATTATTGTATTGAACAAAAGAATCCATGTATAAGACCCTATTCATTTTTCAAATTAATCATTTTTGTATTAATTAAATTTGTTTCCATTTTATGTAAATCCATAGTTATCATGGCAGTCATATAAGTCAGCCGTATTTCTCTGGAAGGCCCGTAACGTGTTTGGAAAATGCTCTAGAGAGATTTCCCTACCGTGGTCCGTGTTAGTGAACTATTTAAATTAAATAATTATTGTTTAAACAATTAATCACAAAGACACGAATTTATTTACAAAATTTTGCGGGGGGGCGAGCAACAAGTTGTGCTCCAACATAGCTTGTGAACGGTCCACCAGTCATCCGTTAAGTCAACTGCTTGGTTGGGACCCACACCAAACTCAAATTCCGACAAAGTTAGGTACAAAAGGCAAGGGTGTGCCATTTTATAGGCACAAAACTCAAAATATCCCTTATTATAAATATTGTATACTTTTATAACTCTCTTTGTCTCTCAAGGTTTTGTGTAATCTCTTTTTCGCCTATTTTGCTCATAACTTCTTCTTACGAAGTGGGAATGACCTCATTCTTTTTCTATTACCTATGTATTTCAGTTCCCGACAGTATACAGGAAAAGTTTTAGGGTTTGGACGCTTAGAAATTGGAGTTTCATCCTTGTTTTCAATGTAAAGGATGACTTCCCTCTTTATTTTTGGAATCAACATACGTAGAAATGCAATTTGGATAACATGTGGAGCCTTTAAATGTATTATTTTTTACCACAATCATTTTTTAGAAAATTTTATAATAAAAATGAGTTTATCTAGTTTATAGTTTGGTTTAAAAAAAAGGATTTCAACTACTAACGAAGTCACTAAACTTCCTTGAGTCAATGTATCCAAAATGCAAGCTTTATTCGACTCTCAAGCCTCTAAACATGTAATTTGTGCAGGAAATATTTTTTCTGAAAATTTTCTATTAAAAGGGAGTCTTTTTTTTTCATGATTTGGTCTTGATCATAGAGTCCCGACATCTAACGAAGCCTGCGGACTTCCTTGAGTCATTTGTGTTTATGGTATTTTATTCAAATTTTGCAATGATTATCTAGCTTA
Organism: Papaver somniferum; assembly: GCF_003573695.1. Taxonomy (NCBI): domain Eukaryota; kingdom Viridiplantae; phylum Streptophyta; class Magnoliopsida; order Ranunculales; family Papaveraceae; genus Papaver; species Papaver somniferum. The sequence continues at coordinate 201,254,580 of NC_039366.1, read as the reverse complement.
AAGAAGATCCCATAATGGTTGGGAAGTTATTAACGGTTGCAAACCTTATCTCCTTCTTTCAATGTTTTATTATAGGTAATCTATGACCTTTTTAAAAAATTATAAGTTCATTATTAGAAGGGTAATTTTGAGTTTGGTGCCTATAAAATGGTACACTTTCGCGTTTGGTGCCTAACTTTGTCAATATCTGAGTTTGGTGCCCAGTCAACGAATTGGCGTTGATTGACCGTGTTGACCATCCAATTTAGATTTAAAAATGTGAAATGTCTAATGAAATTATGAACTCCGTTTTATTCACTAACTGCGCCTTATCTTCTACATACTCCATGTTTGAGAAACGAGAGTTGTTGATTTCATTCACGAGGTTTTAGGTTCCACTCTTAATACCATTGCCATCTTCTTTCATTGCTAATCTCAAATCATACACTGAGATACTGTTATTTTCTCATATGACCACCTGTTTACATAAAATTAAATCCAAAGTATAAGCATTGATCCTTTCATTGTTCACCCGTAAATCATCCAAAATCTATCTCTCAGGTAAACCCCAATAATCGTTTCCTTAAACCTTCAAACTAACCATTATTATATTGAACAAAAGAATCCATGTATAAGACCCTATTCATTTTTCAAATTAATCATTTTTGTATTAATTAAATTTGTTTCCATTTTATGTAAATCCATAGTTATCATGGCAGTCATATAAGTCAGCCGTATTTCTCTGGAAGGCCCGTAACGTGTTTGGAAAATGCTCTAGAGAGATTTCCCTACCGTGGTCCGTGTTAGTGAACTAGTTAAATTAAATAATTATTGTTTAAACAATTATTCACAAAGACACGTATTTATTTACAAAAGTTGGCGGGTGGCTGAGCAACAAGTTGTGCTCCAACACAGCTTGTGAACGGTCAACCAGTCATCCGTTAAATCAACTGCTTGATTGGGACCCACACCAAACTCAACTTCCGACAAAATTAGGTACAAAAGGCAAGGGTGTGCCATTTTATAGGCACCAAACTCAAAATATCCCTTATTATAAATATTGTATATTTTTATAACTCTCTTTGTCTCCCAAGGTTTTGTGTAATCTCTTTTTCGACTATTTTGCTCATAACTTCTTCATACGAAGTGGGAATGACCTCATTCTTTTTATGTTACCTATGTCTTTCAGTTCCCCACAGTATACAGGAAAATTTTTAGGATTTGGACGCTTATCAGTTGGTGTTTCATCCTTGTTTTCAATGTAAAGGATGACTTCCCTCTTTATTTTTGGAATCAACATACGTAGAAATGCAATTTGGATAACATGTAGAGCCTTTAAATGCATTATTTTTTACCACAATTATTTTTTAGAAAATTTTATAATAAAAATGAGTTTACCTAGTTTATAGTTTGGTTTTAAAAAAAGGATTTCGACTTCTAACGAAGTCACTAGACTTCCTTGAGTCAATGCATCCAAAATGCAAGCTTTTTTCGACTCTCAAGCCTCTAAACATGTAATTTGTGCAGGAAATATTTTTTCTGAAAATTTTCTATTAAAAGGGAGTCTTTCTTTTTCATGATTTGGTCTTGATCATAGAGTCCCTACATCTAACGAAGCCTGCGGACTTCCTTGAGTCATTTGTGTTTATGGTATTTTATTCAAATTTTGCAATGATTATCTAGCTTAAAGAAGATCCCATAATCGTTGAGAAGTTATTAACGGTTGCAAACCTTATCTCCTTCTTTCCATGTTTTATTATAGGTAATCTATGACCTTTTTAAAATATTATAAGTTCATTATTAGAAGGGATATTTTGAGTTTGGTTCCTATAAAATGGTACACTTTCGTGTTTGGTGCCTAACTTTGTCAATATCTGAGTTTGGTGCCCAGTCAACGAATTGGCGTTGATTGACCGTGTTGACCATCCAATTTAGAGTTACAAATGTGAAATGTATAATAAAATTATGAACTCCGTTTTATTCACTAACTGCGCCTTATCTTCTACATACTCCATGTTTGAGAAACGAGAGTTGTTGATTTCATTCACGAGGTTTTAGGTTCCACTCTTAATACCATTGCCATCTTCTTTCATTGCTAATCTCAAATCATACACTGAGATACTGTTATTTTCTCACATGAACACCTGTTTACACAAAATTAAATCCAAAGTATAAGCATTGATCCTTTCATTGTTCACCCGTAAATCATCCAAAATCTATCTCTCAGGTAAACCCCAATAATCGTTTCCTTAAACCTTCAAACTAACCATTATTGTATTGAACAAAAGAATCCATGTATAAGACCCTATTCATTTTTCAAATTAATCATTTTTGTATTAATTAAATTTGTTTCCATTTTATGTAAATCCATAGTTATCATGGCAGTCATATAAGTCAGCCGTATTTCTCTGGAAGGCCCGTAACGTGTTTGGAAAATGCTCTAGAGAGATTTCCCTACCGTGGTCCGTGTTAGTGAACTATTTAAATTAAATAATTATTGTTTAAACAATTAATCACAAAGACACGAATTTATTTACAAAAGTTGGCGGGTGGCTGAGCAACAAGTTGTGCTCCAACACAGCTTGTGAACGGTCAACCAGTCATCCGTTAAGTCAACTGCTTGATTGGGACCCACACCAAACTCAACTTCCGAGAAAATTAGGTACAAAAGGCAAGGGTGTGCCATTTTATAGGCACCAAACTCAAAATATCCCTTATTATAAATATTGTATATTTTTATAACTCTCTTTGTCTCCCAAGGTTTTGTGTAATCTCTTTTTCGACTATTTTGCTCATAACTTCTTCATACGAAGTGGGAATGACCTCATTCTTTTTCTGTTACCTATGTATTTCAGTTCCCCACAGTATACAGGAAAATTTTTAGGATTTGGACGCTTATCAGTTGGTGTTTCATCCTTGTTTTCAATGTAAAGGATGACTTCCCTCTTTAATTTTGGAATCAACATACGTAGAAATGCAATTTGGATAACATGTAGAGCCTTTAAATGTATTATTTTTTACCACAATTATTTTTTAGAAAATTTTATAATAAAAATGAGTTTATCTAGTTTATAGTTTGGTTTTAAAAAAAGGATTTCGACTTCTAACGAAGTCACTAGACTTCCTTGAGTCAATGCATCCAAAATGCAAGATTTTTTCGACTCTCAAGCCTCTAAACATGTAATTTGTGCAGGAAATATTTTTTCTGAAAATTTTCTATTAAAAGGGAGTCTTTTTTTTTTCATGATTTGGTCTTGATCATAGAATCCCGACATCTACCGAAGCCAGCGGACTTCCTTGAGTCATTTGTGTTTATGGTATTTTATTCAAATTTTGCAATGATTATCTAGCTTAAAGAAGATCCCATAATCGTTGAGAAGTTATTAACGGTTGCAAACCTTATCTCCTTCTTTCCATGTTTTATTATAGGTAATCTATGACCTTTTTAAAAGATTATAAGTTCATTGTTAGAAGAGATATTTTGAGTTTGGTTCCTATAAAATGGTACACTTTCGCGTTTGGTGCCTAACTTTGTCAATATCTGAGTTTGGTGCCCAGTCAACGAATTGGCGTTGGTTGACTGTGTTGACCATCCAGTTTAGAGTTACAAATGTGAAATGTATAATAAAATTATGAACTCCGTTTTATTCACTAACTGCGCCTTATCTTCTACATACTCCATGTTTGAGAAACGAGAGTTGTTGATTTCATTCACGAGGTTTTAGGTTCCACTCTTAATACCATTGCCATCTTCTTTCATTGCTAATCTCAAATCATACACTGAGATACTGTTATTTTCTCATATGACCACCTGTTTACACAAAATTAAATCTAAAGTATAAGCATTGATCCTTTCATTGTTCACCCGTAAATCATCCAAAATCTATCTCTCAGGTAAACCCCAATAATCGTTTCCTTAAACCTTCAAACTAACCATTATTGTATTGAACAAAAGAATCCATGTATAAGACCCTATTCATTTTTAAAATTAATCATTTTTGTATTAATTAAATTTGTATCCATTTTATGTAAATCCATAGTTATCATGGCAGTCATATAAGTCAGCCGTATTTCTCTGGAAGGCCCGTAACGTGTTTGGAAAATGCTCTAGAGAGATTTCCCTGCCGTCGTCCGTGTTAGTGAACTAGTTAAATTAAATAATTATTGTTTAAACAATTATTCACAAAGACACGTATTTATTTACAAAAGTTGGCGGGTGGCTGAGCAACAAGTTGTGCTCCAACACAGCTTGTGAACGGTCAACCAGTCATCCGTTAAGTCAACTGCTTGATTGGGACCCACACCAAACTCAACTTCCGACAAAATTAGGTACAAAAGGCAAGGGTGTGCCATTTTATAGGCACCAAACTCAAAATATCCCTTATTATAAATATTGTATACTTTTATAACTCTCTTTGTCTCCCAAGGTTTTGTGTAATCTCTTTTTCGACTATTTTGCTCATAACTTCTTCATACGAAGTGGGAATGACCTCATTCTTTTTATGTTACCTATGTCTTTCAGTTCCCCACAGTATACAGGAAATTTTTTAGGATTTGGACGCTTAGCAATTGGTGTTTCATCCTTATTTTCAATGTAAAGGATGACTTCCCTCTTTATTTTTGGAATCAACATACGTAGAAATGCAATTTGGATAACATGTAGATCCTTTCAATGTATTATTTTTTACCACAATCATTTTTTAGAAAATTTTAAAATAAAAATGAGTTTATCTAGTTTATAGTTTGGTTTTAAAAAAAGGATTTCGACTTCTAACGAAGACACTGGACTTCCTTGAGTCAATGCATCCAAAATGCAATCTTTTTTCGACTCTCAAGCCTCTAAACATGTAATTTGTGCAGGAAATATTTTATCTGAAAATTTTCTATTAAAGGGGAGTCTTTCTTTTTCATAATTTGGTCTTGATCATAGAGTTCCGATATCTAACGAATCCTGCGGACTTCCTTGAGTCTTTTGTGTTTATGGTATTTTATTCAATTTTTGCGATGATTATATAGCTTAAAGAAGATCCCAGAATCGTTGAGAAGTTATTAACAGTTGCAAACCTTATCTCTTTCTTTCCATGTTTTATTATAGGTAACCTATGACCTTTTTAATATATTTGAAGTTCATTATTAGAAGGGATATTTCGAGTTTGGTGCCTATAAAATGGTACACTTTCGCGTTTGGTGCCTAACTTTGTCAATATCTTAGTTTGGTGCCCAGTCAACGAATTGGCGTTGATTGACACCGTATAGACCATCTAATTTAGAGTTAAAAATGTTAAATGTCTAATAAAATTCTAAACTCCATTTTGTTCACTAACTTCGCCTTATCTTCTACATACTCCATGTTTGAGAAATGAGAGTTGTTGATTTTCATTCACGAGGTTTTAGGTTCCACAGTTATCATGGCAGTCAGATAAGTCAGCCTTATTTCTCTGGAACGCTCGTAACGTGTTTGGAAAATGATCTAGAGAGATTTCCCTACCGTGGTCCGTGTTGGTGAACTAGTTAAATTAAATAATGATTGTTTAAACAATAATTCACAAAGACGTATTTATTTACAAAAGTTGGCGGGGGGGCCGAGCAACAAGTTGTGCTCTAACACAGCTTGTGAACGGTCCACCAGTCATCCGTTAAGTCAACTGCTTGGTTGGGACCCACACCAAACTCAAATTCCGACAAAGTTAGGTACCAAAGGCAAAGGTGTGCCATTTTATAGGCACTAAACTCAAAATACCCCTTATTATAAATATTTTCTACTTATATAACTCTCTTTGTCCCCCAAGGTTTTGTGTAATCTCTTTTTCGACAATTTTTCTCATAACTTCTTCATACGAAGTGGGAATGACCTCATTCTTTTTCAGTTACCTCTGTCTTTCAGTTCCCCATAGTATATAGGAAAATGTTTAGGATTGGACGCTTAGAAATTGGTGTTTCATCCTTATTTTCAATGTAAAGGATGACTTCCCTCTTTATTTTTGGAATCAACATACGTAGAAATGCAATTTGGATAACATGTAGAGCTTTTAAATGTATTATTTTTTTACCACAATCATTGTTTAGAAAATTTTATAATAAAAATGAGTTTATCTAGTTTATAGTTTGGTTTTAAAAAAAGGATTTCAACTTCTAACGAAGTCACTGGACTTCCTTGAGTCAATGCATCCAAAATGCAAGATTTTTTCGACTCTCAAGACTCTACACATGTAATTTGTGCAGGAAATATTTTTCCTAAAAATTTTCTATTAAAGGGGAGTCTTTCTGTTTCATGATTTGGTCTTGATCGTAGAGTTCCAACATCTAACGAAGCCTGCGGACTTCCTTGAGTTATTTGTGTTTATGGTATTTTATTCAAATTTTGCAATGATTATCTAGCTTAAAGAAGATCCCATAATCGTTGAAAAGTTATTAACGGTTGCAAACCTTATCTCATTCTTTCCATGTTTTATTATAGGTAATCTATGACCTTTTTAATAGATTAGAAGTTCATTATTAGAAGGGATATTTCGAGTTTGGTTCCGACAAAGTTAGGTACCAAAGGCAAAGGGGTGCCATTTTATAGGCACCAAACTCAAAATACCCCTTATTATAAATATTTTCTACTTATATAACTCTCTTTGTCCCCCAAGGTTTTGTGTAATCTCTTTTTCGACTATTTTTCTCATAACTTCTTCATAAGAAGTGGGAATGACCTCATTTTTTTTTCTGTGACCTCTGTCTTTTAGTTCCCCACAGTATACAAGAATATTTTTAGGATTGGACGCTTAGCAATTGGTGTTTCATCCTTATTATCAATGTAAAGGATGACTCCCCTCTTTATTTTTGGAATCAACATACGTAGAAATGCAATTTGGATAACATGTAGAGCCTTTAAATGTATTATTTTTTACCACAATCATTTTTTAGAAAATTTTATAATAAAAATGAGTTTTTCTAGTTTATAGTTTGGTTTTAAAAAAAGGATTTCGACTTCTAACGAAGTCACTGGACTTCCTTGAGTCAATGCATACAAAATGCATGCTTTTTTCGACTTTCAAGCCTCTAGACATGTAATTTGTGCAGGAAATATTTTTTCTGAAAATGTTCTATTAAAGGGGAGTCTTTCTGTTTCATGATTTTGTCTTGATTATAGAGTTCCGACATCTAACGAAGCCTGCGAACTTCCTTGAGTTATTTGTGTTTATGGTATTTAATTCAAATTTTGCAATGATTATCTAGCTTAAAGAAGATCCCATAATCGTTGAGAAGTTATTAACGGTTGCAAACCTTAACTCCTTCTTTCCATGTTTTATTATAGGTAATCTATGAACTTTTTACAAGATTAGAATTTCATTATTAGAAGGGATATTTCGCGTTTGGTGCCTATAAAATGGTACACTTTCGCGTTTGGTGCCAAACTTTGTCATAATCTGAGTTTTGTGCCCAGTCAACGAATTGGCGTTGATTGACCGTGTTGACCATCCAATTTAGAGTTAAAAATGTGAAATGTCTAATAAAATTCTAAACTCCGTTTCATTCACTAACTGCGCATTATCTTCTACATACTCCATGTTTGAGAAATACGAGTTGTTGATTTTTATTCACGAGGTTTTAGGTTCCACTCTTAATACCATTGCCATCTTCTTTCATTGCTAATCTCAAATCATACACTGAGCTACTGTTATTTTCTCATATGACCACCTGTTTACACAAAATTAAATCCAAAGCATAAGCATAGCTCCCTTCATTGTTTACCGGTAAATCATCCAAAATCTATCTCTCATGTAAACCCCAATGATCGTTTCCTTAAACCTTCAAACTAACCATTATTGTATTGAACAAATGAATCCATGTAAATAAACCTATTCATTTTTCAAATTAATCATTATTGCATTAATTAAATTTGTTTCCACTTTATGTAAATCCATAGTTATCATGGCAGTCAGATAAGTCAGCCTTATTTCTCTGGAATGCTCGTAACGTGTATGGAAAATGATCTAGAGAGATTTCCCTATCGTGGTTCGTGTTAGTGAACTATTTAAATTAAATAATGATTGTTTAAACAATTATTCACAAAGACACGTATTTATTTACAAAATTTGGCGGGGGGCCGAGCAACAAGTTGTGCTCCAACACAGCTTGTGAACGGTCCACCAGTCATCCGTTAAGTCAACTGCTTAATTGGGACCCACATCAACCTCAAATTCCGACAAAGTTAGGTACCAAAGGAAAAGGTGTGCCATTTTATAGGCACCAAACTCAAAATACCCCTTATTATAAATATTGTATACTTATATAACTCTCTTTGTCCCCCAAGGTTTTGTGTAATCTCTTTTTCGACTATTTTGCTCATAACTTCTTCATACGAAGTGGGAATGACCTCATTCTTTTTCTGTTACCTATGTCTTTCAGTTCCCCACAGTATACAGGAAAATTTTTAGGATTTGGACGCTTATCAGTTGGTGTTTCATCCTTGTTTTCAATGTAAAGGATGACTTCCCTCTTTAATTTTGGAATCAACATACGTAGAAATGCAATTTGGATAACATGTAGAGCCTTTAAATGTATTATTTTTTACCACAATTATTTTTTAGAAAATTTTATAATAAAAATGAGTTTATCTAGTTTATAGTTTGGTTTTAAAAAAAGGATTTCGACTTCTAACGAAGTCACTAGACTTCCTTGAGTCAATGCATCCAAAATGCAAGATTTTTTCGACTCTCAAGCCTCTAAACATGTAATTTGTGCAGGAAATATTTTTTCTGAAAATTTTCTATTAAAAGGGAGTCTTTTTTTTTTTTTCATGATTTGGTCTTGATCATAGAATCCCGACATCTAACGAAGCCAGCGGACTTCCTTGAGTCATTTGTGTTTATGGTATTTTATTCAAATTTTGCAATGATTATCTAGCTTAAAGAAGATCCCATAATCGTTGAGAAGTTATTAACGGTTGCAAACCTTATCTCCTTCTTTCCATGTTTTATTATAGGTAATCTATGACCTTTTTAAAAGATTATAAGTTCATTATTAGAAGAGATATTTTGAGTTTGGTTCCTATAAAATGGTACACTTTCGCGTTTGGTGCCTAACTTTGTCAATATCTGAGTTTGGTGCCCAGTCAACGAATTGGCGTTGATTGACCGTGTTGACCATCCAGTTTAGAGTTACAAATGTGAAATGTATAATAAAATTATGAACTCCGTTTTATTCACTAACTGCGCCTTATCTTCTACATACTCCATGTTTGAGAAACGAGAGTTGTTGATTTCATTCACGAGGTTTTAGGTTCCACTCTTAATACCATTGCCATCTTCTTTCATTGCTAATCTCAAATCATACACTGAGATACTGTTATTTTCTCATATGACCACCTGTTTACACAAAATTAAATCTAAAGTATAAGCATTGATCCTTTCATTGTTCACCCGTAAATCATCCAAAATCTATCTCTCAGGTAAACCCCAATAATCGTTTCCTTAAACCTTCAAACTAACCATTATTGTATTGAACAAAAGAATCCATGTATAAGACCCTATTCATTTTTAAAATTAATCATTTTTGTATTAATTAAA
>NC_039366.1:201221831-201245037 GCF_003573695.1 Papaver somniferum | reverse complement strand
TATACAAGAATATTTTTAGGATTGGACGCTTAGCAATTGGTGTTTCATCCTTATTATCAATGTAAAGGATGACTCCCCTCTTTATTTTTGGAATCAACATACGTAGAAATGCAATTTGGATAACATGTAGAGCCTTTAAATGTATTATTTTTTACCACAATCATTTTTTAGAAAATTTTATAATAAAAATGAGTTTTTCTAGTTTATAGTTTGGTTTTAAAAAAAGGATTTCGACTTCTAACGAAGTCACTGGACTTCCTTGAGTCAATGCATACAAAATGCATGCTTTTTTCGACTTTCAAGCCTCTAGACATGTAATTTGTGCAGGAAATATTTTTTCTGAAAATGTTCTATTAAAGGGGAGTCTTTCTGTTTCATGATTTTGTCTTGATTATAGAGTTCCGACATCTAACGAAGCCTGCGAACTTCCTTGAGTTATTTGTGTTTATGGTATTTAATTCAAATTTTGCAATGATTATCTAGCTTAAAGAAGATCCCATAATCGTTGAGAAGTTATTAACGGTTGCAAACCTTAACTCCTTCTTTCCATGTTTTATTATAGGTAATCTATGAACTTTTTACAAGATTAGAATTTCATTATTAGAAGGGATATTTCGCGTTTGGTGCCTATAAAATGGTACACTTTCGCGTTTGGTGCCAAACTTTGTCATAATCTGAGTTTTGTGCCCAGTCAACGAATTGGCGTTGATTGACCGTGTTGACCATCCAATTTAGAGTTAAAAATGTGAAATGTCTAATAAAATTCTAAACTCCGTTTCATTCACTAACTGCGCATTATCTTCTACATACTCCATGTTTGAGAAATACGAGTTGTTGATTTTTATTCACGAGGTTTTAGGTTCCACTCTTAATACCATTGCCATCTTCTTTCATTGCTAATCTCAAATCATACACTGAGCTACTGTTATTTTCTCATATGACCACCTGTTTACACAAAATTAAATCCAAAGCATAAGCATAGCTCCCTTCATTGTTTACCGGTAAATCATCCAAAATCTATCTCTCATGTAAACCCCAATGATCGTTTCCTTAAACCTTCAAACTAACCATTATTGTATTGAACAAATGAATCCATGTAAATAAACCTATTCATTTTTCAAATTAATCATTATTGCATTAATTAAATTTGTTTCCACTTTATGTAAATCCATAGTTATCATGGCAGTCAGATAAGTCAGCCTTATTTCTCTGGAATGCTCGTAACGTGTATGGAAAATGATCTAGAGAGATTTCCCTATCGTGGTTCGTGTTAGTGAACTATTTAAATTAAATAATGATTGTTTAAACAATTATTCACAAAGACACGTATTTATTTACAAAATTTGGCGGGGGGCCGAGCAACAAGTTGTGCTCCAACACAGCTTGTGAACGGTCCACCAGTCATCCGTTAAGTCAACTGCTTAATTGGGACCCACATCAACCTCAAATTCCGACAAAGTTAGGTACCAAAGGAAAAGGTGTGCCATTTTATAGGCACCAAACTCAAAATACCCCTTATTATAAATATTGTATACTTATATAACTCTCTTTGTCCCCCAAGGTTTTGTGTAATCTCTTTTTCGACTATTTTGCTCATAACTTCTTCATACGAAGTGGGAATGACCTCATTCTTTTTCTGTTACCTATGTCTTTCAGTTCCCCACAGTATACAGGAAAATTTTTAGGATTTGGACGCTTATCAGTTGGTGTTTCATCCTTGTTTTCAATGTAAAGGATGACTTCCCTCTTTAATTTTGGAATCAACATACGTAGAAATGCAATTTGGATAACATGTAGAGCCTTTAAATGTATTATTTTTTACCACAATTATTTTTTAGAAAATTTTATAATAAAAATGAGTTTATCTAGTTTATAGTTTGGTTTTAAAAAAAGGATTTCGACTTCTAACGAAGTCACTAGACTTCCTTGAGTCAATGCATCCAAAATGCAAGATTTTTTCGACTCTCAAGCCTCTAAACATGTAATTTGTGCAGGAAATATTTTTTCTGAAAATTTTCTATTAAAAGGGAGTCTTTTTTTTTTCATGATTTGGTCTTGATCATAGAATCCCGACATCTACCGAAGCCAGCGGACTTCCTTGAGTCATTTGTGTTTATGGTATTTTATTCAAATTTTGCAATGATTATCTAGCTTAAAGAAGATCCCATAATCGTTGAGAAGTTATTAACGGTTGCAAACCTTATCTCCTTCTTTCCATGTTTTATTATAGGTAATCTATGACCTTTTTAAAAGATTATAAGTTCATTGTTAGAAGAGATATTTTGAGTTTGGTTCCTATAAAATGGTACACTTTCGCGTTTGGTGCCTAACTTTGTCAATATCTGAGTTTGGTGCCCAGTCAACGAATTGGCGTTGGTTGACTGTGTTGACCATCCAGTTTAGAGTTACAAATGTGAAATGTATAATAAAATTATGAACTCCGTTTTATTCACTAACTGCGCCTTATCTTCTACATACTCCATGTTTGAGAAACGAGAGTTGTTGATTTCATTCACGAGGTTTTAGGTTCCACTCTTAATACCATTGCCATCTTCTTTCATTGCTAATCTCAAATCATACACTGAGATACTGTTATTTTCTCATATGACCACCTGTTTACACAAAATTAAATCTAAAGTATAAGCATTGATCCTTTCATTGTTCACCCGTAAATCATCCAAAATCTATCTCTCAGGTAAACCCCAATAATCGTTTCCTTAAACCTTCAAACTAACCATTATTGTATTGAACAAAAGAATCCATGTATAAGACCCTATTCATTTTTAAAATTAATCATTTTTGTATTAATTAAAGTTGTATCCATTTTATGTAAATCCATAGTTATCATGGCAGTCATATAAGTCAGCCGTATTTCTCTGGAAGGCCCGTAACGTGTTTGGAAAATGCTCTAGAGAGATTTCCCTACCGTCGTCCGTGTTAGTGAACTAGTTAAATTAAATAATTATTGTTTAAACAATTATTCACAAAGACACGTATTTATTTACAAAAGTTGGCGGGTGGCTGAGCAACAAGTTGTGCTCCAACACAGCTTGTGAACGGTCAACCAGTCATCCGTTAAGTCAACTGCTTGATTGGGACCCACACCAAACTCAACTTCCGACAAAATTAGGTACAAAAGGCAAGGGTGTGCCATTTTATAGGCACCAAACTCAAAATATCCCTTATTATAAATATTGTATACTTTTATAACTCTCTTTGTCTCCCAAGGTTTTGTGTAATCTCTTTTTCGACTATTTTGCTCATAACTTCTTCATACGAAGTGGGAATGACCTCATTCTTTTTCTGTTACCTATGTCTTTCAGTTCCCCACAGTATACAGGAAAATTTTTAGGATTTGGACGCTTAGCAATTGGTGTTTCATCCTTATTTTCAATGTAAAGGATGACTTCCCTCTTTATTTTTGGAATCAACATACGTAGAAATGCAATTTGGATAACATGTAGATCCTTTCAATGTATTATTTTTTACCACAATCATTTTTTAGAAAATTTTAAAATAAAAATGAGTTTATCTAGTTTATAGTTTGGTTTTAAAAAAAGGATTTCGACTTCTAACGAAGACACTGGACTTCCTTGAGTCAATGCATCCAAAATGCAAGCTTTTTTCGTCTCTCAAGCCTCTAAACATGTAATTTGTGCAGGAAATATTTTATCTGAAAATTTTCTATTAAAGGGGAGTCTTTCTTTTTCATAATTTGGTCTTGATCATAGAGTTCCGATATCTAACGAATCCTGCGGACTTCCTTGAGTCTTTTGTGTTTATGGTATTTTATTCAATTTTTGCGATGATTATATAGCTTAAAGAAGATCCCAGAATCGTTAAGAAGTTATTAACAGTTGCAAACCTTATCTCTTTCTTTCCATGTTTTATTATAGGTAACCTATGACCTTTTTAATATATTAGAAGTTCATTATTAGAAGGGATATTTCGAGTTTGGTGCCTATAAAATGGTACACTTTCGCGTTTGGTGCCTAACTTTGTCAATATCTTAGTTTGGTGCCCAGTCAACGAATTGGCGTTGATTGACACCGTATAGACCATCTAATTTAGAGTTAAAAATGTTAAATGTCTAATAAAATTCTAAACTCCATTTTGTTCACTAACTTCGCCTTATCTTCTACATACTCCATGTTTGAGAAATGAGAGTTGTTGATTTTCATTCACGAGGTTTTAGGTTCCACAGTTATCATGGCAGTCAGATAAGTCAGCCTTATTTCTCTGGAACGCTCGTAACGTGTTTGGAAAATGATCTAGAGAGATTTCCCTACCGTGGTCCGTGTTGGTGAACTAGTTAAATTAAATAATGATTGTTTAAACAATAATTCACAAAGACGTATTTATTTACAAAAGTTGGTGGGGGGCCGAGCAACAAGTTGTGCTCTAACACAGCTTGTGAACGGTCCACCAGTCATCCATTAAGTCAACTGCTTGGTTGGGACCCACACCAAACTCAAATTCCGACAAAGTTAGGTACCAAAGGCAAAGGTGTGCCATTTTATAGGCACTAAACTCAAAATACCCCTTATTATAAATATTTTCTACTTATATAACTCTCTTTGTCCCCCAAGGTTTTGTGTAATCTCTTTTTCGACAATTTTTCTCATAACTTCTTCATACGAAGTGGGAATGACCTCATTCTTTTTCAGTTACCTCTGTCTTTCAGTTCCCCATATTATATAGGAAAATGTTTAGGATTGGACGCTTAGAAATTGGTGTTTCATCCTTATTTTCAATGTAAAGGATGACTTCCCTCTTTATTTTTGGAATCAACATACGTAGAAATGCAATTTGGATAACATGTAGAGCTTTTAAATGTATTATTTTTTTACCACAATCATTGTTTAGAAAATTTTATAATAAAAATGAGTTTATCTAGTTTATAGTTTGGTTTTAAAAAAAGGATTTCAACTTCTAACGAAGTCACTGGACTTCCTTGAGTCAATGCATCCAAAATGCAAGATTTTTTCGACTCTCAAGACTCTACACATGTAATTTGTGCAGGAAATATTTTTCCTAAAAATTTTCTATTAAAGGGGAGTCTTTCTGTTTCATGATTTGGTCTTGATCGTAGAGTTCCAACATCTAACGAAGCCTGCGGACTTCCTTGAGTCATTTGTGTTTATGGTATTTTATTCAAATTTTGCAATGATTATCTAGCTTAAAGAAGATCCCATAATCGTTGAAAAGTTATTAACGGTTGCAAACCTTATCTCCTTCTTTCCATGTTTTATTATAGGTAATCTATGACCTTTTTAATAGATTAGAAGTTCATTATTAGAAGGGATATTTCGAGTTTGGTTCCGACAAAGTTAGGTACCAAAGGCAAAGGGGTGCCATTTTATAGGCACCAAACTCAAAATACCCCTTATTATAAATATTTTCTACTTATATAACTCTCTTTGTCCCCCAAGGTTTTGTGTAATCTCTTTTTCGACTATTTTTCTCATAACTTCTTCATAAGAAGTGGGAATGACCTCATTTTTTTTTCTGTGACCTCTGTCTTTTAGTTCCCCACATTATACAAGAATATTTTTAGGATTGGACGCTTAGCAATTGGTGTTTCATCCTTATTATCAATGTAAAGGATGACTCCCCTCTTTATTTTTGGAATCAACATACGTAGAAATGCAATTTGGATAACATGTAGAGCCTTTAAATGTATTATTTTTTACCACAATCATTTTTTAGAAAATTTTATAATAAAAATGAGTTTTTCTAGTTTATAGTTTGGTTTTAAAAAAAGGATTTCGACTTCTAACGAAGTCACTGGACTTCCTTGAGTCAATGCATACAAAATGCATGCTTTTTTCGACTTTCAAGCCTCTAGACATGTAATTTGTGCAGGAAATATTTTTTCTGAAAATGTTCTATTAAAGGGGAGTCTTTCTGTTTCATGATTTTGTCTTGATTATAGAGTTCCGACATCTAACGAAGCCTGCGAACTTCCTTGAGTTATTTGTGTTTATGGTATTTAATTCAAATTTTGCAATGATTATCTAGCTTAAAGAAGATCCCATAATCGTTGAGAAGTTATTAACGGTTGCAAACCTTAACTCCTTCTTTCCATGTTTTATTATAGGTAATCTATGAACTTTTTAAAAGATTAGAATTTCATTATTAGAAGGGATATTTCGCGTTTGGTGCCTATAAAATGGTACACTTTCGCGTTTGGTGCCAAACTTTGTCATAATCTGAGTTTTGTGCCCAGTCAACGAATTGGCGTTGATTGACCGTGTTGACCATCCAATTTAGAGTTAAAAATGTGAAATGTCTAATAAAATTCTAAACTCCGTTTCATTCACTAACTGCGCATTATCTTCTACATACTCCATGTTTGAGAAATACGAGTTGTTGATTTTTATTCACGAGGTTTTAGGTTCCACTCTTAATACCATTGCCATCTTCTTTCATTGCTAATCTCAAATCATACACTGAGCTACTGTTATTTTCTCATATGACCACCTGTTTACACAAAATTAAATCCAAAGCATAAGCATAGCTCCCTTCATTGTTTACCGGTAAATCATCCAAAATCTATCTCTCATGTAAACCCCAATGATCGTTTCCTTAAACCTTCAAACTAACCATTATTGTATTGAACAAATGAATCCATGTAAATAAACCTATTCATTTTTCAAATTAATCATTATTGCATTAATTAAATTTGTTTCCACTTTATGTAAATCCATAGTTATCATGGCAGTCAGATAAGTCAGCCTTATTTCTCTGGAACGCTCGTAACGTGTATGGAAAATGATCTAGAGAGATTTCCCTATCGTGGTCCGTGTTAGTGAACTATTTAAATTAAATAATGATTGTTTAAACAATTATTCACAAAGACACGTATTTATTTACAAAATTTGGCGGGGGGCCGAGCAACAAGTTGTGCTCCAACACAGCTTGTGAACGGTCCACCAGTCATCCGTTAAGTCAACTGCTTGATTGGGACCCACACCAAACTCAAATTCCGACAAAGTTAGGTACCAAAGGCAAAGTTGTGCCATTTTATAGGCACCAAACTCAAAATACCCCTTATTATAATAATGTATACTTATATTACTCTCTTTGTCCCCCAAGGTTTTGTGTAATCTCTTTTTCGACTATTTTGCTCATAAATTCTTCATACGAAGTGGGAATGACCTCATTATTTTTCTGTTACCTCTGTCTTTCAGTTCTCCAGAGTTTACAGGAAAATTTTAGGATTTGGACGCTTAGCAATAGGTGTTTCATCCTTATTTTCAACGTAAAGGATGACTTCCCTCTTTATTTTTTGAATCAACATAAGTAGATGTGCAATTTGGATAACATGTAGAACCTTTAAATGTATTATTTTTTTACCACGATCATTTTTTTGAAAATTTTATAATAAAAATGAGTTTATCTAGTTTGTAGTTTGGTTTTAAAAAAAGGATTTCGACTTCTAACGAAGTCACTGGACTTCCTTGAGTCAATGCATACAAAATGCATGCTTTTTTCGACTCTCAAGCCTCTAGACATGTAATTTGTGCAGGAAATATTTTATCTGAAAATTTTCTATTAAAGGGGAGTCTTTCTTTTTCATAATTTGGTCTTGATCATAGAGTTCCGATATCTAACGAAGCCTGCGGATTTCCTTGAGTCTTTTGTGTTTATGGTATTTTATTCAATTTTTGCAATAATTATCTAGCTTAAAGAAGATCCCAGAATCGTTGAGAAGTTATTAACAGTTGCAAAACTTATCTCCTTCTTTCCATGTTTTATTATAGGTAACCTATGACCTTTTTAATAGATTAGAAGTTCATTATTAGAAGGGATATTTCGCATTTGGTGCCCAGTCAACGAATTGGCGTTGATTGATCGTGTTGACCATCCAATTTAGAGTTAAAAATGTGAAATGTCTAATAAAATTCTAAACTCCGTTTCATTCACTAACTGCGCCTTATCTTCTACATACTCCATGTTTGAGAAATACGAGTTGTTGATTTTTATTCACGAGGTTTTAGGTTCCACTCTTAATACCATTGCCATCTTCTTTCATTGCTAATCTCAAATCATACACTGAGCTACTGTTATTTTCTCATATGACCACCTGTTTACACAAAATTAAATCCAAAGCATAAGCATAGCTCCCTTCAATGTTTACCGGTAAATCATCCAAAATCTATCTCTCATGTAAACCCCAATGATCGTTTCCTTAAACCTTCAAACTAGCCATTATTGTATTGAACAAATGAATCCATGTAAATGACCCTATTCATTTTTCAAATTAATCATTATTGCATTAATTAAATTTGTTTCCACTTTATGTAAATCCATAGTTATCATGGCAGTCAGATAAGTCAGCCTTATTTCTCTGGAACGCTCGTAACGTGTTTGGAAAATGATCTAGAGAGATTTCCCTACCGTGGTCCGTGTTAGTGAACTAGTTAAATTAAATAATGATTGTTTAAACAATTATTCACAAAGACACGTATTTATTTACAAAATTTGGCGGGGGGCCGAGCAACAAGTTGTGCTCCAACACAGCTTGTGAACGGTCCACCAGTCATCCGTTAAGTCAACTGCTTGATTGGGACCCACACCAAACTCAAATTCCGACAAAGTTAGGTACCAAAGGCAAAGGTGTGCCATTTTATAGGCACCAAACTCAAAATACCCCTTATTATAAATATTGTCTACTTATATAACTCTCTTTGTCCCCCAAGGTTTTGTGTAAAATCTTTTTCGACTATTTTGCTCATAAATTCTTCATACGAAGTGGGAATGACCTCATTATTTTTATGTTACCTCTGTCTTTCAGTTCCCCAGAGTTTACAGGAAAATTTTAGGATTTGGACGCTTAGCAATAGGTGTTTCATCCTTATTTTCAATGTAAAGGATGACTTCCCTCTTTATTTTTTGAATCAACATAAGTAGAAATGCAATTTGGATAACATGTAGAGCCTTTAAATGTATTATTTTTTACCACGATCAT
Source organism: Papaver somniferum (assembly GCF_003573695.1). Taxonomy (NCBI): domain Eukaryota; kingdom Viridiplantae; phylum Streptophyta; class Magnoliopsida; order Ranunculales; family Papaveraceae; genus Papaver; species Papaver somniferum. Next base: position 201,236,063 of record NC_039366.1, on the reverse strand, counting down.
TTTTTTGAAAATTTTGTAATAAAAATGAGTTTATCTAGTTTGTAGTTTGGTTTTAAAAAAAGGATTTCGACTTCTAACGAAGTCACTGGACTTCCTTGAGTCAATGCATACAAAATGCATACTTTTTTCGACTCTCAAGCTTCTAGACATGTAATTTGTGCAGGAAATATTTTTTCTAAAAATTTTCTATTAAAGGGGAGTCTTTTTGTTTCACGATTTTGTCTTGATCATAGAGTTCCGACATCTAACGAAGCTTGAGGACTTCCTTGAGTCATTTGTGCTTATGGTATTTTATTCAAATTTTGCAATGATTATCTAGCTTAAAGAAGATCCCATAATCGTTGAGAAGTTATTAACGGTTGCAAACCTTATCTCCTTCTTTCCATGTTTTATTATAGGTAATCTATGACCTTTTTAAAAGATTAGAAGTTCATTATTAGAAGGAATATTTCTAGTTTGGTGCCTAAAATGGTACACTTTCGCGTTTGGTGCAAAACTTTATCAATATCTGAGTTTGGTGCCCACTCAACGAATTGGCTTTGATTGACACCGTGTTGACCATCCAATTTAGAGTTAAAAATGTTAAATGTCTAATAAAATTCCAAAACTCCGTTTTATTCACTAATTGCGCCTTATCTTCTACATACCCCATGTTTTAGAAATGAGAGTTGTTGATTTTCATTCACGAGGTTTTAGGTTCCACTCTTAATACCATTGCCATCTTCTTTCATTGATAATTTCAAATCATACACTGAGATACTGTTATTTTCTCATATGACCACCTGTTTACACAAAATTAAATCCAAAGTATAAGCATAGCTCCTTTCATTGTTTACCCGTAAATCATCCAAAATCTATCTCTCATGTAAACCCCAATAATTGTTTCATTAAACCTTCAAACTAACCATTATTGTATTGAACAAATGAATCCATGTAAATGACCCTATTCATTTTTCAAATTAATCATTATGGTATTAATTATATTTGTTTCCATATTATGTAAATCCATAGTTATCATGGCAGTCATATAAGTCACCCTTATTTCTCTGAAACGCTCGTAACGTGTTTGGAAAATGATCTAGAGAGATTTCCCTACCGTGGTCCGTTTTAGTGAACTAGTTAAATTTAATAATGATTGTTTAAACAATTATTCACAAATACACGTATTTATTTACAAAAGTAGGCGGGGGGCCGAGCAACAAGTTGTGCTCCAACACAACTTGTGAACGGTCCACCAGTCATCCGTTAAGTCAACTGCTTGGTTGGGACCCACACCAAACTCAAATTCCGACAAAGTTAGGTACCAAAGGCAAAGGTGTGCCATTATATAGGCACCAAACTCAAAATGACCATTATTATAAATATTTTCTACTTATATAACTCTCTTTGTCCCCCAAGGTTTTGTGTAATCTCTTTTTCGACTATTTTGCTCATAACTTCTTCATACGAAGTGGGAATGACCTCATTTTTTTTTCTGTTACCTTTTTCTTTCAGTTCCCCACAGTACACAGGAAAACTTTTAAGATTTGGACGATTAGCAATTGGTGTTTCATCCTTATTTTCAATGTAAAGGATGACTTCCCTCTTTATTTTTTGAATCAACATACGTAGAAATGCAATTTGGATAACATGTAGAGCCTTTAAATGTATAATTTTTTACCACAATCATTTTTTAGAAAAAACTTTATGATAAAAATGAGTTTATCTAGTTTATGTTTTTGTTTTTAAAAAAGGATTTCGACTTCTAAAGAAGTCACTGGACTTCCTTGAGTCAATGCATCCAAAATGCAAGCTTTTTTCGACTCTCAAGCCTCTAGACATGTAATTTGTGCAGCAAATATTTTTTCTGAAAATTTTCTATTAAATGGGAGTCTTTCTTTTTCATGATTTGGTCTTGATCATAGAGTTCCGACATCTAATGAAGCCTGAGGACTTCCTTGAGTCATTTGTGTTTATGGTATTTTATTCAAATTTTGCAATGATTATCTAGCTTAAAGAAGATCCCATAATCGTTAAGAAGTTATTAACGGTTGCAAACCTTATCTCCTTCTTTCCATGTTTTATTATAGGTAATCTATGACATTTTTAAGAGATTAGAAGTTCATTATTAGAAGGGATATTTCGAGTTTTGTGCTTATAAAATGGTACACTTTCGCGTTTGGTGCCTAACTTTGTCAATATCTGAGTTTGGTGCCCAGTCAACGAATTGGCGTTGATTGACACCGTGTTGACCATCCAATTTAGAGTTAAAAATGTTAAATGTCTAATAAAATTCTAAACTCCGTTTTATTCACTAACTGCGCGTTATCTTCTACATACTCCATGTTTGAGAAATGAGAGTTGTTGATTTTCATTCACGAGGTTTTAGGTTCCACTCTTAATACCATTGCCATCTTCTTTCATTGCTAATATCAAATCATACACTGAGCTACTGTTATTTTCTCATATGACCACCTGTTTACACAAAATTAAATCCAAAGTATACGCATAGCTCCCTTCATTGTTTACCCGTAAATCATCCAAAATCTATCTCTCATGTAAACCCCAATAATCGTTTCCTTAAACCTTCAAACTAACCATTATTGTATTGATCAAATGAATCCATGTAAATGACCCTATTCATTTGTCAAATAAATCATTATTGTATTAATTAAATTTGTTTCCATATTATGTAAATCCATAGTTATCATGGCAGTCAGATAAGTCAGCCTTATATCTGTGGAACGCTCGTAACGTGTCCAGAGAGATTTCCCTATTGTGGTCCGTGTTACTGAACTAGTTAAATTAAATAATGATTGTTTAAACAATTATTCACAAAGACACGTATTTATTTACAAAAGTTGGCGGGGGGCCGAGCAACAAGTTGTGCTCCAACACAGCTTGTGAACGGTCCACCAGTCATCCGTTAAGTCAACTGCTTGGTTGGGACCCACACCAAACTCAAATTCCGACAAAGTTAGGTACCAAAGGCAAAGGTGTGCCATTTTATAGGCACTAAACTCAAAATACCCCTTATTATAAATATTTTCTACTTATATAACTCTCTTTGTCCCCCAAGGTTTTGTGTAATCTCTTTTTCGACAATTTTTCTCATAACTTCTTCATACGAAGTGGGAATGACCTCATTCTTTTTCAGTTACCTCTGTCTTTCAGTTCCCCATAGTATATAGGAAAATGTTTAGGATTGGACGCTTAGAAATTGGTGTTTCATCCTTATTTTCAATGTAAAGGATGACTTCCCTCTTTATTTTTGGAATCAACATACGTAGAAATGCAATTTGGATAACATGTAGAGCTTTTAAATGTATTATTTTTTTACCACAATCATTGTTTAGAAAATTTTATAATAAAAATGAGTTTATCTAGTTTATAGTTTGGTTTTAAAAAAAGGATTTCAACTTCTAACGAAGTCACTGGACTTCCTTGAGTCAATGCATCCAAAATGCAAGATTTTTTCGACTCTCAAGACTCTACACATGTAATTTGTGCAGGAAATATTTTTCCTAAAAATTTTCTATTAAAGGGGAGTCTTTCTGTTTCATGATTTGGTCTTGATCATAGAGTTCCGACATCTAACGAAGCCTGAGGACTTCCTTGAGTCATTTGTGCTTGTGGTATTTTATTCAAATTTTGCAATGATTATCTAGCTTAAAGAAGATCCCATAATCGTTGATAAGTTATTAACGGTTGCAAACCTTATCTCCTTCTTTGCATGTTTTATTATAGGTAATCTATGACCTTTTTAAGAGATTAGAAGTTCATTATTAGAAGGGATATTTCGAGTTTGGTGCCTATAAAATGGTACACTTTTGCGTTTGGTGCCTAACTTTGTCAATATCTGAGTTTGGTGCCCAGTCAAAGAATTGGCGTTTATTGACCGTGTTAACCATCCAATTTAGAGTTAAAAATGTGAAATATCTAAGATAATCCTAAACTCCGTTTTATTCACTAACTGCGCCTTATCTTGTACATACTCTATATTGAGAAATGAGAGTTGTTGATTTTCATTCACGAGGTTTTAGGTTCCACTCTTAATACCATTGCCATCTTCTTTCATTGCTAATCTAAAATCATACAATGAGCTACTGTTATTTTCTCATATGATCACCTGTTTACATAAAATTAAATCCAAAGTATAAGCATAGCTCCCTTCATTGTTTACCGGTAAATCATCCAAAATCTAACTCTCATGTAAACCTCAATAATCGTTTCCTTAAACCTTCAAACTAACCATTATTGTATTGAACAAATGAATCCATGTAAATGACCCTATTCATTTTTCAAATTAATCATTATTGTATTAATTAAATTTGTTTCCATTTTATGTAAATCCATAGTTATCATGGTAGCCAGATAAGTCAGCCTTATTTCTCTGGAACGCTCGTAACGTGTTTGGAAAATGATCTAGAGAGATTTCCCTACCGTGGTCCATGTTAGTGAACTACTTAAATTAAATAATGATTGTTTAAACAATTATTCACAAAGACACGTAGTTATTTACAAAAGTTAGCGGGGGGCGAGCAACAAGTTGTGCTCCAACACAGCTTGTGAACGATCCACCAGTCATCCGTTAAGTCAACTGCTTGGTTGGGACCCACACCAAACTCAAATTCCGACAAATTTAGGTACCTAAGGAAAAGGTGTGCCATTTTATAGGCACCAAACTCAAAATACCCCTTATTATAAGTATTGTATACTTATATAACTCTCTTTGTCCCCCAAGGTTTTGTGTAATCTCTTTTTCGACTATTTTGCTCATAACTTCTTCATATGAAGTGGGAATGCCCTCATTCTTTTTTTGTTACCTCTGTCTTTCAGTTCCCCACAGTATACAGGAAAAATTTTATGATTTGGTGTTTCAACCTTATTTTCAATGTAAAGGATGACTTCCCTCTTTATTTTTGGAATCAACATACGTAGAAATGCAATTTGGAAAACATGTAGAGCCTTTAAATGCATTATTTTTACCACAATCATTTTTTAGAAAATTTTATATTAAAAATGAGTTTATCTAGTTTATAATTTGGTTTTAAAAAAAGGATTTCGACTTCTAACGAAGTCACTGGACTTCCTTGAGTCAATGCATCCAAAATGCAAGCTTTTTTCGACTCTCAAGCCTCTAGACATGTAATTTGTGCAGGAAATATTTTTTCTGAAAATTTTCTATTAAAGGGGAGTCTTATTTTTTCATGATTTGGTCTTGATCATAGAGTTCCGACATCTAACGAATCCTGCGCACTTCCTTGAGTCATTTGTGTTTATGGTATTTTATTCAAATTTTGCAATGATTATCTAGCTTAAATAAGATCCCATAATTGTTGAGAAGTTATTAACGGTTGCAAACCTTATCTCCTTCTTTCCATGTTTTATTATAGGTAATCTATGACCTTTTTAAGAGATTAGAAGTTCATTATTAGAAGGGATATTTTGAGTTTGGTGCCTATAAAATGGTACACTTTCGCGTTTGGTGCCTAACTTTGTCAATATCTGAGTTTGGTGCCCAGTCAACGAATTGACCGTGTTGACCATCCAATTTAGAGTTAAAAATGTGAAATATCTAATAAATTCTAAACTCCGTTTTATTCACTAACTGCACCGTATCTTCTACATACTCCATGTTTGAGAAATGAGAGTTGTTGATTTTCATTCACGAGGTTTTAGGTTCCACTCTTAATACCATTGCCATCTTCTTTCATTGATAATCTCAAATCATACACTGAGCTACTGTTATTTTCTCATATGACCACCTGTTTACACTAAATTAAATGCAAAGTATAAGCATAGCTCCCTTCTGGGTTTACCGGTAAATAATCAAAAATCTATCTCTCATGTAAACACCAATTATCGTTTCCTTAAACCTTCAAACTAACCATTATTGTATTGAACAAATGATTCCATGTAAATGACCCTATTCATTTTTCAAATTAATCATTATTGTATTAATTAAATTTGTTTCCACTTTATGTAAATCCATAGTTATCATGGCAGTCAGATAAGTTAGCCTTATTTCTCTGCATCGCTCGTAACGTGTTTGGAAAACGATCTAGAGAGATTTCCCTACCGTGGTCCGTGTTAGTGAACTAGTTATATTAAATAATGATTTTTTAAAAAATTATTCACAAAGACACGTATTTATTTACAAAAGTTGGCGGGGGGATGAGCAACAAGTTATGCTCCAACACAGCTTGTGAACGGTCCACCAGTCATCCGTTAAGTCAACTGCTTGGTTAGGACCCACACCAAACTCAAATTCCGACAAAGTTAGGTACCAAAGGAAAAGGTGTGCCATTTTATTGGAACCAAAATCAAAATACCCCTTATTTTAAATATTGTCTACTTATATAACTCTCTTTTCCCCCCAAGGGTTTGTGTAATGTCTTTTTCGACTATTTTGCTCATAACTTCTTCATACGAAGTGGGAATGACTTCATTCTTTTTCTGTTACCTCTGTCTTTCAGTTCCCCACAGTATACAGGAAAACTTTTAGGATTTGGACGCTTAGCAATTGGTGTTTCATTCTTATTTTCAATGTAAAGGATGACTCCCCCTCTTTATTTTTGGAATCAACATACGTAGAAATGCAATTTGGATAACATATAGAGCCTTTAAATACATTATTTTTTACCACAATTATTTTTTAGAAAATTTTATAATAAAAATGAGTTTATCTAGTTTATCGTTTGGTTTTAAAAAAAGGATTTCGACTTCTAACAAAGTCACTGGACTTCCTTGAGTCAATGCATCCAAAATTCAAGGTTTTTTCGACTCTCAAACCTCTAGACATGTAATTTGTGCAGGAAATATTTTTTCTGAAAATTTTATATTAAAGGGGAGTCTTTTTGTTTCATGATTTGGTCTTGATCATAGAGTTCCGACATCTAACGAAGCCTGCGGACTTCCTTGAGTCATTTGTGTTTATGGTATTTTATTCAAATTTTGTGATGATTATCTAGCTTAAAGAATATTCCGTAATCGTTGAGAAGTTATTAACGGTTGCAAACCTTATATCCTTCTTTCCAAGTTTTATTATAGGTAATTTGTGACCATTTTAAAAGATTAGAAGTTCATTATTAGAAGGGATATTTCGAGTTTGGTGCCTATAAAATGGTACACTTTCGCATTTGGTGCTTAACTTTGTCAATATCTTAGTTTAGTGCCCAGTCAACGAATTGGGCGTTGATTGACCGTGTTGACCATCCAATTTAGAGTTAAAAATGTGAAATGTCTAATAAATTCTAAACTTCGTTTTATTCACTAACTGCACCCTATCTTCTACATACTCCATGTTTGAGAAATGAGAGTTGTTGATTTTCATTCACGAGGATTTAAGTTCCACTCTTAATACCATTGCAATCTTCTTTCATTGCTAATCTCAAATCATACACTGAGCTACTGTCATTTTCTCATATGACCACCTGTTTACACAAAATTAAATCCAAAGTATAAGCATAGCTCCCTTCATTGTTTACCGGTAAATCATCCAAAACCTATCTCTAATGTAAACCCCAATAATCGTTTTCTTAAACCTTCAAACTAACCATTATTGTATTGAACAAATGAATCCATGTAAATGACCCTATTCATTATTCAAATTAATCATTATTGTATTAATTAAATTTGTTTCCATTTTATGTAAATCCATAGTTATCATGGCAGTCAGATAAGTCAGCCTTATTTCTCTGCATCGCTCGTAACGTGTTTGGAAAAGGATCTAGAGAGATTTCCCTACCGTGGTCCGTGTTAGTGAACTAGTTAAATTAAATAATGATTTTTTAAACAATTATTCACAAAGACACGTATTTATTTACAAAAGTTGGCGGGGGGCCGAGCAACAAGTTATGCTCCAACACAGCTTGTGAACGGTCCACCAGTCATCCGTTAAGTCAACTGCTTGGTTAGGACCCACACCAAACTCAAATTCCGACAAAGTTAGGAACCAAAGGAAAAGGTGTGCCATTTTATAGGTACCAAATTTAAAATATACCTTATTATAAATATTGTCACCAAACTTTGTCGGAATCAACATACCTTTTGAGTTTGGTGCCTATAAAATGGCACACCTTTGCCTTTGTTACCTAACTTTGTCGGAATTTGAGTTTGGTGTGGGTCCCAATCAAGCAGTTGACTTAACGGATGACTGGTGGACCGTTCACAAGTTGTGTTGGAGCACAACTTGTTGCTCGGCCCCCCGCCAAATTTTGTAAATAAATACGTGTCTTTGTGAATAATTGTTTAAACAATCATTATTTAATTTAACTAGTTCACTAACACGGACCACGGTAGGGAAATCTCTCTAGATCATTTTCCAAACACGTTACGAGCGTTCCAGAGGAATAAGGCTGACTTACCTGACTGCCATGATAACTATGGATTTACATAAAATGGAAACAAATTTAATTAATACAATAATGATTAATTTGAAAAATGAATAGGGTCATTTACATGGATTCATTTTTTCAATACAATAATGGTTAGTTTGAAGGTTTAAAGAAAAGATTATTGGGGTTTACATGAGAGATAGATTTTGGATGATTTACCGGTAAACAATGAAGGGAGCTATGCTTATACTTTGGATTTAATTTAGTGTAAACAGGTGGTCATATGAGAAAATAACAGTAGCTCAGTGTATGATTTGAGATTAGCAATGAAAGAAGATGGCAATGGTATTAAGAGTGGAACCTAAAACCTCGTGAATGAAAATCAACAACTCTCATTTCTCAAACATGGAGTATGTAGAAGATAGGGCGCAGTTAGTGAATAAAACGGAGTTTATAATTTTATTAGACATTTCACATTTTTAACTCTAAATTGGATGGTCAACACGGTCAATCAACGCCAATTCGTTGACTGGGCACCAAACTCAGATATTGACAAAGTTAGGCATCAAACTCGAACGTGTACCATTTTATAGGCACCAAACTCAAAATATCCCTTCTAATAATGAACTTCTAACCTTTTAAAAAGGTCATAGATTACGTATAATAAAACATGGAAAGAAGGAGATAAGGTTTGCAACCGTTAATAACTTCTCAACGATTATGGGATCTTCTTTAAGCTAGATAATCATTGCAAAATTTGAATAAAATACCATAAACACAAATGACTCAAGGAAGTCCGCAGGCTTCATTAGATGTCGGAACTCTATGATCAAGACCAAATCATGAAACAGAAAGACTCCCCTTTAATAGAAAATTTTCAGAAAAAATATTCCCTGCACAAATTACATGTCTACAGGCTTGAGAGTCGAAAAAAGATTGCATTTTGGATGCATTGACTCAAGGAAGTCCAGTGACTTCATTAGAAGTCGAAATCCTTTTTTTAAAACCAAACTATAAACTAGATAAAATCATTTTTATTATAAAATTTTCTAAAAAATGATTGTGGTAAATAACAATACATTTAAAGGCTCTACGTGTTATCCAAATTGTATTTCTACGTATGTTGATTCCAAAAATAAAGAGGGAAGTCATCCTTTACATTGAAAATAAGGATGAAACACCAATTGCTAAGCGTCCAAATTCTAAAATATTTCCTGTATACTATGGGGAACTGAAAGACAGAGGTAATAGAAAAAGAATGAGGTCATTCCCACTTCGTATGAAGAAGTTATGAGCAAAATAGTCGAAAAAAGAGATTACACAAACCCTTGGGGAAAAAGAGAGTTATATAAGTAGACAATATCCATAATAAGGGGTATGTTGAGTTTGATGCCTATAGAATGGCACACCTTTGCCTTTGGTACCTAACTTTGTCGGAATTTGAGTTTGGCGTCGGTCCCAATCAAGCAGTTGACTTAACGGATGACTGGTGAAACGTTCAAAAGCTGTGTTGGAGCACAACTTGTTGCTCGGCCCCCCGCCAACTTTTGTAAATAAATAGGTGTCTTTGTGAATAATTTTTTAAACAATCATTATTTAATTTAACTAGTTCACTAACACGGACCACGGTAGGGAAATCTCTCTAGATCATTTTCCAAACACGTTACGAGCGTTCCGGAGAAATAAGGCTGACTTATCTGACTGCCATGATAACTATGGATTTACATAAAATGGAAACAAATTTAATTAATACAATAATGATTAATTTGAAAAATGAATAGGGTCATTTACATGGATTCATTTTTTCAATACAATAATGGTTAGTTCGAAGGTTTAAGGAAACGATTATTGGGGTTTACATGAGAGATAGATTTTGGATGATTTACCGGTAAACAATGAAGGGAGCTATGCTTATACTTTGGATTTAATTTTGTGTAAACAGGTGGTCATATGAGAAAATAACAGTAGCTCAGTGTATGATTTGAGATTAGCAATGAAAGAAGATGGCAATGGTATTAAGAGTGGAACCTAAAACCTCGTGAATGAACATCAACAACTCTCATTTCTCAATCATGGAGTATGTAGAAGATAGGGCGCAGTTAGTGAATAAAACGGAGTTTAGAATTTTATTAGACATTTCACATTTTTAACTCTAAATTGGATGGTCAACACGGTCAATCAACGCCAATTCGTTGACTGGGCACAAAACTCGGATATTGACAAAGTTAGGCATCAAACGCGAAAGTGTACCATTTTATAGGCACCAAACTCAAAATATCCCTTCTAATAATGAACTTCTAACCTTTTAAAAAGGTCATAGATTACCTATAATAAAACATGGAAAGAAGGAGATAAGGTTTGCAACCGTTAATAACTTCTCAACGATTATGGGATCTTCTTTAAGCTAGATAATCATTGCAAAATTTGAATAAAATACCATAAACACAAATGACTCAAGGAAGTCCGCAGGATTCGTTAGATGTCGGAACTCTATGATCAAGACCAAATCATGAAACAGAAAGACTCCCCTTTAATAGAAAATTTTCAGAAAAAATATTCCCTGCATAAATTACATGTCTACAGGCTTGAGAGTCGAAAAAAGCTTGCATTTTGGATGCATTGACTCAAGGAAGTCCAGTGACTTCGTTAGAAGTCGAAATCCTTTTTTTAAAACCAAACTATAAACTAGATAAAATCATTTTTATTATAAAATTTTCTAAAAAATGATTGTGGTAAATAACAATACATTTAAAGGCTCTACGTGTTATCCAAATTGTATTTCTACGTATGTTGATTCCAAAAATAAAGAGGGAAGTCATCCTTTACATTGAAAATAAGGATGAAACACCAATCGCTAAGCGTCCAAATTCTAAAAAATTTCCTGTATACTGTGGGGAACTGAAAGACAGAGGTAACAGAAAAAGAATGAGGTCATTCCCACATCGTATGAAGAAGTTACGAGCAAAATAGTCGAAAAAGAGATTACACAAACCCTTAGGGGACAAAGAGAGTTATATAAGTAGACAATATTTATAATAAGGGGTATTTTGAGTTTGGTGCCTATAAAATGGCACACCTTTGCCTTTGATACCTAACTTTGTCGGAATTTGAGTTTGGTGTGGGTCCCAATCAAGCAGTTGACTTAACGGATGACTGGTGGACCGTTCACAAGTTGTGTTGGAGCACAACCTGTTGCTCGGCCCCCCGCCAACTTTTGTAAATAAATACGTGTCCTTGTGAATAATTGTTTAAACAATCATTATTTAATTTAACTAGTTCACTAACACGGACCACGGTAGGGAAATCTCTCTAGATCATTTTCCAAACACATTACGAGCGTTCCAGAGGAATAAGGCTGACTTACCTGACTGCCATGATAACTATGGATTTACATAAAATGGAAACAAATTTAATTAATACAATAATGATTAATTTGAAAAATGAATAGGGTCATTTACATGGATTCATTTTTTCAATACAATAATGGTTAGTTCGAAGGTTTAAGGAAACGATTATTGGGGTTTACATGAGAGATAGATTTTGGATGATTTACCGGTAAACAATGAAGGGAGCTATGCTTATACTTTGGATTTAATTTTTTTTAAACAGGTGGTCATATGAGAAAATAACAGTAGCTCAGTGTATGATTTGAGATTAGCAATGAAAGAAGATCGCAATGGTATTAAGAGTGGAACCTAAAACCTCGTGAATGAACATCAACAACTCTCATTTCTAAATCATGGAGTATGTAGAACATAGGGCGCAGTTAGTGAATAAAACGGAGTTTAGAATTTTATTAGACATTTCACATTTTTAACTCTAAATTGGATGGTCAACACGGTCAATCAACGCCAATTCGTTGACTGGGCACAAAACTCGGATATTGAAAAAGTTGGCATCAAACGCGAAAGTGTACCATTTTATAGGCACCAAACTCAAAATATCCCTTCTAATAATGAACTTCTAACCTTTTAAAAAGGTCATAGATTACCTATAATAAAACATGGAAAGAAGGAGATAAGGTTTGCAACCGTTAATAACTTTTCAACGATTATGGGATCTTCTTTAAGCTAGATAATCATTGCAAAATTTGAATAAAATACCATAAACACAAATGACTCAAGGAAGTCCGCAGGCTTCATTAGATGTCGGAACTCTATGATCAAGACCAAATCATGAAACAGAAAGACTCCCCTTTAATAGAAAATTTTCAGAAAAAATATTCCCTGCACAAATTACATGTCTACAGGCTTGAGAGTCGAAAAAAGCTTGCATTTTGGATGCATTGACTCAAGGAAGTCCAGTGACTTCATTAGAAGTCGAAATCCTTTTTTTAAAACCAAATTATAAACTAGATAAAATCATTTTTATTATAAAATTTTCTAAAAAATGATTGTGGTAAATAACAATACATTTAAAGGCTCTACGTGTTATCCAAATTGTATTTCTACGTATGTTGATTCCAAAAATAAAGAGGGAAGTCATCCTTTACATTGAAAATAAGGATGAAACACCAATTGCTAAGCGTCCAAATTCTAAAATATTTCATGTATACTGTGGGGAACTGAAAGACAGAGGTAATAGAAAAAGAATGAGGTCATTCCCACTTCGTATGAAGAAGTTATGAGCAAAATAGTCGAAAAAAGAGATTACACAAACCCTTGGGGGACAAAGAGAGTTATATAAGTAGACAATATCCATAATAAGGGGTATGTTGAGTTTGATGCCTATAGAATGGCACACCTTTGCCTTTGGTACCTAACTTTGTCGGAATTTGAGTTTGGCGTCGGTCCCAATCAAGCAGTTGACTTAACGGATGACTGGTGGAACGTTCAAAAGCTGTGTTGGAGCACAACTTGTTGCTCGGCCCCCCGCCAACTTTTGTAAATAAATACGTGTCTTTGTGAATAATTTTTTAAACAATCATTATTTAATTTAACTAGTTCACTAACACGGACCACGGTAGGGAAATCTCTCTAGATCATTTTCCAAACACGTTACGAGCGTTCCGGAGAAATAAGGCTGACTTATCTGACTGCCATGATAACTATGGATTTACATAAAATGGAAACAAATTTAATTAATACAATAATGATTAATTTGAAAAATGAATAGGGTCATTTACATGGATTCATTTTTTCAATACAATAATGGTTAGTTCGAAGGTTTAAGGAAACGATTATTGGGGTTTACATGAGAGATAGATTTTGGATGATTTACCGGTAAACAATGAAGGGAGCTATGCTTATACTTTGGATTTAATTTTGTGTAAACAGGTGGTCATATGAGAAAATAACAGTAGCTCAGTGTATGATTTGAGATTAGCAATGAAAGAAGATGGCAATGGTATTAAGAGTGGAACCTAAAACCTCGTGAATGAACATCAACAACTCTCATTTCTCAATCATGGAGTATGTAGAAGATAGGGCGCAGTTAGTGAATAAAACGGAGTTTAGAATTTTATTAGACATTTCACATTTTTAACTCTAAATTGGATGGTCAACACGGTCAATCAACGCCAATTCGTTGACTGGGCACAAAACTCGGATATTGAAAAAGTTAGGCATCAAACGCGAAAGTGTACCATTTTATAGGCACCAAACTCAAAATATCCCTTCTAATAATGAACTTCTAACCTTTTAAAAAGGTCATAGATTACCTATAATAAAACATGGAAAGAAGGAGATAAGGTTTGCAACCGTTAATAACTTCTCAACGATTATGGGATCTTCTTTAAGCTAGATAATCATTGCAAAATTTGAATAAAATACCATAAACACAAATGACTCAAGGAAGTCCGCAGGCTTCGTTAGATGTCAGAACTCTATGATCAAGACCAAATCATGAAACAGAAAGACTCCCCTTTAATAGAAAATTTTCAGAAAAAATATTCCCTGCACAAATTACATGTCTA
>NC_039366.1:201221648-201221821 GCF_003573695.1 Papaver somniferum | reverse complement strand
TATAAACTAGATAAAATCATTTTTATTATAAAATTTTCTAAAAAATGATTGTGGTAAATAACAATACATTTAAAGGCTCTACGTGTTATCCAAATTGTATTTCTACGTATGTTGATTCCAAAAATAAAGAGGGAAGTCATCCTTTACATTGAAAATAAGGATGAAACACCAAT
>NC_039366.1:201206047-201221638 GCF_003573695.1 Papaver somniferum | reverse complement strand
AAAGTTAGGCATCAAACGCGAAAGTGTACCATTTTATAGGCACCAAACTCAAAATATCCCTTCTAATAATGAACTTCTAACCTTTTAAAAAGGTCATAGATTACCTATAATAAAACATGGAAAGAAGGAGATAAGGTTTGCAACCGTTAATAACTTCTCAACGATTATGGGATCTTCTTTAAGCTAGATAATCATTGCAAAATTTGAATAAAATACCATAAACACAAATGACTCAAGGAAGTCCGCAGGCTTCGTTAGATGTCAGAACTCTATGATCAAGACCAAATCATGAAACAGAAAGACTCCCCTTTAATAGAAAATTTTCAGAAAAAATATTCCCTGCACAAATTACATGTCTACAGGCTTGAGAGTCGAAAAAAGCTTGCATTTTGGATGCATTGACTCAAGGAAGTCCAGTGACTTCGTTAGAAGTCGAAATCCCTTTGTTAAAACCAAACTATAAACTAGATAAAATCATTTTTATTATAAAATTTTCTAAAAAATGATTGTGGTAAATAACAATACATTTAAAGGCTCTACGTGTTATCCAAATTGTATTTCTACGTATGTTGATTCCAAAAATAAAGAGGGAAGTCATCCTTTACATTGAAAATAAGGATGAAACACCAATTGCTAAGCGTCCAAATTCTAAAATATTTCCTGTATAATGTGGGGGAACTGAAAGACAGAGGTAACAGAAAAAGAATGAGGTCATTCCCACTTCGTATGAAGAAGTTATGAGCAAAATAGTCGAAAAAAGAGATTACACAAACCCTTGGGGGACAAAGAGAGTTATATAAGTAGACAATATCTATAATAAGGGGTATGTTGAGTTTGATGCCTATAGAATGGCACACCTTTGCCTTTGGTACCTAACTTTGTCGGAATTTGAGTTTGGCGTCGGTCCCAATCAAGCAGTTGACTTAACGGATGACTGGTGGAACGTTCATAAGCTGTGTTGGAGCACAACTTGTTGCTCGGCCCCCCGCCAACTTTTGTAAATAAATACGTGTCTTTGTGAATAATTTTTTAAACAATCATTATTTAATTTAACTAGTTCACTAACACGGACCACGGTAGGGAAATCTCTCTAGATCATTTTCCAAACACGTTACGAGCGTTCCAGAGAAATAAGGCTTACTTATCTGACTGCCATGATAACTATGGATTTACATAAAATGGAAACAAATTTAATTAATACAATAAAGATTAATTTGAAAAATGAATAGGGTCATTTACATGGATTCATTTGTTCAATACAATAATGGTTATTTTGAAGGTTAAAGAAACGATTATTGGGGTTTACATGAGAGATAGATTTTGGATGATGTACCGGTAAACAATGAAGGGAGCTATGCTTATACTTTGGATTTAATTTTGTGTAAACACGTGGTCATATGAGAAATAACAGTAGCTCAATGTATGATTCTAGATTAGCAATGAAAGAAGATGGCAATGGTATTAAGAGTGGAACCTAAAACCTCGTGAATGAAAATAAACAACTCTCATTTCTCAAAAATGGAGTATGTAGAAGATAAGGCGCAGTTAGTGAATAAAACGGAGTTTAGAATTTTATTACACATTTAACATTTTTAACTGTAAATTGGATGGTAAACACGGTGTCAATCAACGCCAATTCGTTGACTGGGCACCAAACTCAGATATTGACAAAGTTAGGCACCAAACGCGAAAGTGTACCATTTTATAGGCACCAAACTCGAAATATCCCTCTAATAATGAACTTCTAACCTTTTAAAAAGGTCATAGATTACCTATAATAAAACATGGAAAGAAGGAGATAAGGTTTGCAACCGTTAATAACTTCTCAACGATTATGGGATCTTCTTTAAGCTAGATAATCATTGCAAAATTTGAATAAAATACCATAAACACAAATGACTCAAGGAAGTCCGCAGGCTTCGTTAGATGTCGGAACTCTATGATCAAGACCAAATCATGAAACAGAAAGACTCCCCTTTAATAGAAAATTTTCAGAAAAAATATTCCCTGCACAAATTACATGTCTAGAGGCTTGAGAGTCGAAAAAAGCTTGCATTTTGGATGCATTGACTCCAGGAAGTCCAGTGACTTCGTTACAAGTCGAAATCCTTTTTTTAAAACCAAACTATAAACTAGATAAAATCATTTTTATTATAAAATTTTCTAAAAAATGATTGTGGTAAATAATAATACATTTAAAGGCTCTACATGTTATTCAAATTGCATTTCTACGTATGTTGATTCCAAAAATAAAGAGGGAAATCATCCTTTATATTGAAAATAAGGATGAAACACCAATTTCTAAGCATCACAATCCTAAATATTTTCATGTTTACTGTGGGGAACTGAAAGACAGAGGTAACAGAAAAAGAATGAGGTCATTCCCACTTCGTATGAAGAAGTTATGAGAAAAATAGTCGAAAAAGAGATTACACACACCCTTGGGGGACAAAGAGAGTTATATAAGTAGACAATATTTATAATAAGGGGTATTTTGAGTTTGGTGCCTATAAAATGGCACACCTTTGCCTTTGTTACCTAACTTTGTCGGAATTTGAGTTTGGTGTGGGTCCCAATCAAGCAGTTGACTTAACGGATGACTGGTGGACCGTTCACAAGCTGTGTTGGAGCACAACTTGTTGCTCGGCCCCCCGCCAACTTCTGTAAATAAATACGTGTCTTTGTGAATAATTGTTTAAACATCATTATTTAATTTAACTAGTGCACTAACACGGACCACGGTAGGGAAAACTCTCTAGATCATTTTCCAAACACGTTACGAGCGTTCCAGAGGAATAAGGCTGACTTACCTGACTGCCATGATAACTATGGATTTACATAAAATGGAAACAAATTTAATTAATACAATAATGATTAATTTGAAAAATGAATAGGGTCATTTACATGGATTCATTTTTTCAATACAATAATGGTTAGTTCGAAGGTTTAAGGAAACGATTATTGGGGTTTACATGAGAGATAGATTTTGGATGATTTACCGGTAAACAATGAAGGGAGCTATGCTTATACTTTGGAATTAATTTTGTGTAAACAGGTGGTCATATGAGAAAATAACAGTAGCTCAGTGTATGATTTGAGATTAGCAATGAAAGAAGATGGCAATGGTATTAAGAGTGGAACCTAAAACCTCGTGAATGAACATCAACAACTCTCATTTCTCAATCATGGAGTATGTAGAAGATAGGGCGCAGTTAGTGAATAAAACGGAGTTTAGAATTTTATTAGACATTTCACATTTTTAACTCTAAATTGGATGGTCAACACGGTCAATCAACGCCAATTCGTTGACTGGGCACAAAACTCGGATATTGACAAAGTTGGCATCAAACGCGAAAGTGTACCATTTTATAGGCACCAAACTCAAAATATCCCTCTAATAATGAACTTCTAACCTTTTAAAAAGGTCATAGATTACCTATAATAAAACATGGAAAGAAGGAGATAAGGTTTGCAACCGTTAATAACTTCTCAACGATTATGGGATCTTCTTTAAGCTAGATAATCATTGCAAAATTTGAATAAAATACCATAAACACAAATGACTCAAGGAAGTCCGCAGGCTTCGTTAGATGTCGGAACTCTATGATCAAGACCAAATCATGAAACAGAAAGACTCCCCTTTAATAGAAAATTTTCAGAAAAAATATTCCCTGCACAAATTACATGTCTAGAGGCTTGAGAGTCGAAAAAAGCTTGCATTTTGGATGCATTGACTCCAGGAAGTCCAGTGACTTCGTTACAAGTCGAAATCCTTTTTTTAAAACCAAACCATAAACTAGATAAACTCATTTTTATTATAAAATTTTCTAAAAAATTATTGTGGTAAATAATAATACATTTAAAGGTTCTACATGTTATCCAAATTGCATTTCTACGTATGTTGATTCCAAAAATAAAGAGGGAAGTCATCCTTTACATTGAAATAAGGATGAAACACCAATCTCTAAGCGTCCAAATTCTAAAAATTTTCCTGTATACTATGGGGAACTGAAAGACAGAGGTAACAGAAAAAGAATGAGGTCATTCCCACTTCGTATGAAGAAGTTATGAACAAAATAGTCGAAAAAAGAGATTACACAAACCCTTGGGGGACAAAGAGAGTTATATAAGTAGACAATATCTATAATAAGGGGTATGTTGAGTTTGATGCCTATAGAATGGCACACCTTTGCCTTTGGTACCTAACTTTGTCGGAATTTGAGTTTGGCGTCGGTCCCAATCAAGCAGTTGACTTAACGGATGACTGGTGGAACGTTCACAAGCTGTGTTGGAGAACAACTTGTTGCTCAGCCCCCCACCAACTTTTGTAAATAAATAGGTGTCTTTGTGAATAATTTTTTAAACAATCATTATTTAATTTAACTAGTTCACTAACACGGACCACGGTAGGGAAATCTCTCTAGATCATTTTCCAAACACGTTACGAGCGTTCCGGAGAAATAAGGCTGACTTATCTGACTGCCATGATAACTATGGATTTACATAAAATGGAAACAAATTTAATTAATACAATAATGATTAATTTGAAAAATTAATAGGGTCATTTACATGGATTCATTTTTTCAATACAATAATGGTTAGTTCGAAGGTTTAAGGAAACGATTATTGGGGTTTACATGAGAGATAGATTTTGGATGATTTACCGGTAAACAATGAAGGGAGCTATGCTTATACTTTGGATTTAATTTTGTGTAAACAGGTGGTCATATGAGAAAATAACAGTATCTCAGTGTATGATTTGAGATTAGCAATGAAAGAAGATGGCAATGGTATTAAGAGTGGAACCTAAAACCTTGTGAATGAACATCAACAACTCTCATTTCTCAATCATGGAGTATGTAGAAGATAGGGCGCAGTTAGTGAATAAAACGGAGTTTAGAATTTTATTAGACATTTCACATTTTTAACTCTAAATTGGATGGTCAACACGGTCAATCAACGCCAATTCGTTGACTGGGCACAAAACTCGGATATTGACAAAGTTAGGCATCAAACGCGAAAGTGTAACATTTTATAGGCACCAAACTCAAAATATCCCTTCTAATAATGAACTTCTAACCTTTTAAAAAGGTCATAGATTACCTATAATAAAACATGGAAAGAAGGAGATAAGGTTTGCAACCGTTAATAACTTTTCAACGATTATGGGATCTTCTTTAAGCTAGATAATCATTGCAAAATTTGAATAAAATACCATAAACACAAATGACTCAAGGAAGTCCGCAGGCTTCGTTAGATGTCGGAACTCTATGATCAAGACCAAATCATGAAACAGAAAGACTCCCCTTTAATAGAAAATTTTCAGAAAAAATATTCCCTGCACAAATTACATGTCTAGAGGCTTAAGAGTCGAAAAAAGCTTGCATTTTGGATGCATTGACTCAAGGAAGTCCAGTGACTTCGTTAGAAGTCGAAATCCTTTTTTTAAAACCAAACTATAAACTAGATGAAATCATTTTTATTATAAAATTTTCTAAAAAATGATTATGGTAAATAATAATACATTTAAAGGCTCTACATGTTATCCAAATTGTATTTCTACGTATGTTGATTCCAAAAATAAAGAGGGAAGTCATCCTTTACATTGAAAATAAGGATGAAACACCAATTGCTCAGCGTCCAAATTCTAAAAATTTTCCTGTAAACTTTGGGGAACTGAAAGACAGAGGTAACAGAAAAAGAATGAGTTCATTCCCACTTCGTATGAAGAAGTTATGAGCAAAATAGTCGAAAAAGAGATTACACAAACCCTTGGGGGACAAAGAGAGTTATATAAGTAGACAATATTTATAATAAGGGCTATGTTGAGTTTGGTGCCTATAAAATGGCACACCTTTGCCTTTGGTACCTAACTTTTTCGGAATTTGAGTTTGGTGTGGGTCCCAATCAAGCAGTTGTCTTAACGGATGACTGGTGGACCGTTCACAAGCTGTGTTGGAGCACAACTTGTTGCTCGGCCCCCCGCCAACTTTTGTAAATAAATACGTGTCTTTGTGAATAATTGTTTAAACAATCATTATTTAATTTAACTAGTTCACTAACACAGACCACGGTAGGGAAATCTCTCTATATCATTTTCCAAACACGTTACGAGCGTTCCAGAGAAATAAGGCTGACTTATCTGACAGCCATGATAACTATGGATTTACATAAAATGGAAACAAATTTAATTAATACAATAAAGATTAATTTGAAAAATGAATAGGGTCATTTACATGGATTCCTTTGTTCAATACAATAATGGTTAGTTTGAAGGTTTAAGGAAACGATTATTGGGGTTTACATGAGAGATAGATTTTGGATGATTTACCGGTAAACAATAAAGGGAGCTATGCTTATACTTTGGATTTAATTTTGTGTAAACAGTTGGTCATATGATAAAATAACAGTAGCTCAGTGTATGGTTTGAGATTAGCAATGAAAGAAGATGGCAATGGAATTAAGAGTGGAACCTAAAACCTCGTGAATGAAAATCAACAACTCTCATTTCTCAAACATGGAGTATGTAGAAGATAGGGCGCAGTTAGTGAATAAAACGGAGTTTATAATTTTATTAGACATTTCACATTTTTAACTCTAAATTGGATGGTCAACACGGTCAATCAACGCCAATTCGTTGACTGGGCACCAAACTCAGATATTGATAAAGTTAGGCATCAAACGCGAACGTGTACCATTTTATAGGCACCAAACTCAAAATATCCCTTCTAATAATGAACTTCTAACCTTTTAAAAAGGTCATAGATTACCTATAATAAAACATGGAAAGAAGGAGATAAGGTTTGCAACCGTTAATAACTTCTCAACGATTATGGGATCTTCTTTAAGCTAGATAATCATTGCAAAATTTGAATAAAATACCATAAACACAAATGACTCAAGGAAGTCCGCAGGCTTCGTTAGATGTCGGAACTCTATGATCAAGGCCAAATCATGAAACAGAAAGACTCCCCTTTAATAGAAAATTTTCAGAAAAAATATTCCCAGCACAAATTACATGTCTAGAGGCTTGAGAGTCGAAAAAAGCTTGCATTTTGGATGCATTGACTCAAGGAAGTCCGGTGACTTCGTTAGAAGTCGAAATCCTTTTTTTAAAACCAAACGATAAACTAGATAAAATCATTTTTATTATAAAATTTTCTAAAAAATGATTGTGGTAAATAATAATACATTTAAAGGCTCTACATGTTAACCAAATTGTATTTCTACGTATGTTGATTCCAAAAATAAAGAGGGAAGTCATCCTTTACATTTAAAATAAGGATGAAACACCAATTGCTAAGCGTCCAAATTCTAAAATATTTCTTGTATACTGTGGGGAACTGAAAGACAGAGGTAACAGAAAAAGAATGAGGTCATTCCCACTTTGTATGAAGAAGTCATGAGCAAAATAGTCGAAAAAGAGATTACACAAATCCTTGGGGGACAAAGAGAGTTATATAAGTAGACAATATTTATAATAAGGGTTATTTTAGGTTTGGTGCCTATAAAATGGCACACCTTTGCCTTTATTACCTAACTTTGTCGGAATTTGAGTTTGGTGTGGGTCCCAATAACCTTTTGTAATAAATATCTCTAGATCATTTTCCAAACATGTTACGAGCGTTCCGGAGAAATAAGGCTGACTTATCTGACTGCCATGATAACTATGGATTTACATAAAATGGAAACAAATTTAATTAATACAATAATGATTAATTTAAAAATGAATAGGGTCATTTACATGGATTCATTTGTTCAATACAATAATGGTTAGTTTGAAGGTTTAAGGAAACGATTATTAGAGTTTACATGAGAGATAGATTTTTGATGATTTACCGGTAAACAGTGAAGGGAGCTATGCTTATACTTTGGATTTAATTTTGTGTAAACAGGTGTTCATATGAGAAAATAACAGTAGCTCAGTGTATGATTTGATATTAGCAATGAAAAAAGATGGCAATGGTATTAAGATTGGAACCTAAAACCTCGAGAATGAAAATCAACAACTCTCATTTCTCAATCATGGAGTATGTAGAAGATAGGGCGCAGTTAGCGAATAAAACGGAGTTTAGATTTTTATTAGACATTTTACATTTTTAACTCTAAATTGGATGGTCAACACGGTCAATCAACGCCAATTCGTTGACTCAGATATTAACAAAGTTTGGCACCAAACGCGAAAGTGTGCCATTTTATAGGCACCAAACTCGAAATATCCCTTCTAATAATGAACTTCTAATCTTTTAAAAAGGTCATAGATTACCTATAATAAAACATGGAAAGAAGGAGATAAGGTTTGCAACCGTGAATAACTTCTCAACGATTATGGGATCTTCTTTAAGCTAGATATTCATTGCAAAATTTGAATAAAATACCATAAACACAAATGAATCAAGGAAGTCCGCAGGCTTCATTAGATGTCGGAACTCTATGATCAAGAACAAATCATGAAACAAAAAGACTCCCCTTTAATAGAAAATTTTCAGAAAAAATATTTCCTACACAAATTACATGTCTAGAGGCTTGAGAGTCGAAAAAAACTTGCATTTTGGATGCATTGACTCAAGGAAGTCTAATGACTTCGTTAGAAGTCGAAATCCTTTTTTTAAAACCACACTATAAACTAGATAAATTCATTTTTATTATAAAATTTTCTAAAAAATTATTGTGGTAAATAATAATACATTTAAAGGCTCTACATTTTATCCAAATTGCATTTCTACGTATGTTGATTCCAAAAATAAAGAGGGAAGCCATCCTTTACATTGAAAATAAGGATAAAACACAAATTTCTAAGCGTCCAAATCCTAATTATTTTCCAGTATACTTTGGGGAACTGAATGACAGAGGTAACAAAAAAAGAATGAGGTCATTCCCACTTCGTATGAAGAAGTTATGAGCAAAATAGTCGAAAAAATGATTACACAAACCCTTAGGGGACAAAGAGAGTTATATAAGTAGACAATATTTATAATAAGGATTATTTTGAGTTTGGTGCCTATAAAATGGAACACCTTTGCCTTTGGTACCTAACTTTGTCGGAATTTGAGTTTGGTGTGGGTCCCAATCAAGCAGTTGACTTAACGGATGACTGGTGGACCGTTCACAAGCTGTGTTGGAGCACAACGTGTCTTTGTGAATAATTGTTTAAACAATCATTATTTAATTTAACTATTTCACTAACACGGACCACGGTAGGGAAATCTCTCTAGATCATTTTCCAAACACGTTACGAGCGTTCCAGAGAAATAAGGATGACTTATCTGACTTCCATGATAACTATGGATTTACATAAAATGGAAAAAAATTTTAATTAATACAATAATGATTAATTTGAAAAATGAATAGGGTCATTTACATGGATTCATTTGTTCAATACAATAATGGTTAGTTCGAAGGTTTAAGGAAACGATTATTGGGGTTTACATGAGAGATATATTTTGGATGATTT
The DNA here is from genome assembly GCF_003573695.1 of Papaver somniferum. NCBI lineage: Eukaryota > Viridiplantae > Streptophyta > Magnoliopsida > Ranunculales > Papaveraceae > Papaver > Papaver somniferum. The sequence goes on along the minus strand of NC_039366.1, from coordinate 201,212,184 downwards.
ACCGGTAAACAATGAAGGGAGGTATGCTTATACTTTGGATTTAATTTTGTGTAAACAGGTGGTCATATGATAAAATAACAGTAGCTCAGTGTATGATTTGAGATTAGCAATGAAAGAAGGTGGCAATGGTATTAAGAGTGGAACCTAAAACCTCGTGAATGAAAATCAACAACTCTCATTTCTGAAACTAGGAGTATGTAGAAGATAGGGCGCAGTTAGTGAATAAAACGGAGTTTAGAATTTTATTAGATATTTCACATTTTTAACTCTAAATTGGATGGTCAACACGGTGTCAATCAACGCCAATTCGTTGACCGGGCACCAAACTCAGATATTGACAAAGTTATGCACCAAACGCGAAAGTGTACCATTTTATAGGCACCAAACTCGAAATATCCCTTCTAATAATGAACTTCTAATCTCTTAAAAAGGTCATAGATTACCTATAATAAAACATGGAAAGAAGGAGATAAGGTTTTCAACCGTTAATAACTTCGCAACAATTCTGGGATCTTCTTTAAGCTAGGTAATCATCGCAAAAATTGAATAAAATACCAAAAACACAAATGACTCAAGGAAGTCCGCAGGCTTCGTTAGATGTCGAAACACTATGATCAAGACAATTCATGAAACAGAAAGACTCCCCTTTAATAGAAAATTTTCAGAAAAAATATTTCCTGCACAAATAACATGCCTAGAGGCTTGAGAGTCGAAAAAATCTTGCATTTTGGATGCATTAACTCAAGGAAGTCCAGTGACTTCGTTAGAAGTCAAAATCCTTTTTTTAAAACCAAACTATAAACTAGATAAACTCATTTTTATTATAAAATTTTCTAAAAAAACGATTGTGGTAAACAATAATACATTTAAAGACTCTACATGTTATCCAAATTGCATTTCTACGTATGTTGATTCCAAAAATAAAGAGGGAAGTCATCCTTTACATTGAAAATAAGGATGAAACACCAATTGCTAAGCGTTCAAATCCTGAAATTTTTCCTGTATACTGTGGGGAACTGAAAGACAGAGGTAACAGAAAAAGAATGAGGTCATTCCCAAATCGTATGAAGAAGTTATGAGCAAAATAGTCGAAAAAGAATTTACACAATACCTTGGGGGACAAAGAGAGTTATATAAGTAGACAATATTTATAATAAGGGGTATTTTGAGTTTTGTGCCTATAAAATGGCACACTTTTTCCTTTGGTACCTAACTTTGTCGGAATTTGAGTTTGGTGTGGGTCCCAACCAAGCAGTTGACTTAACGGATGACTGGTGGACCGTTCACAAGCTGTGTTGGAGCACAACTTACTGCTCGTCCCCCCGCCAACTTTTGTAAATAAATATGTGTCTTTGTGAATAATTGTTTAAACAATCATTATTTAATTTAACTATTTCACTAACACGGACCACGGTAGGGAAATCTCTCTAGATCATTTTCCAAACACGTTACGAGCGTTCCAGAGAAATAAGGATGACTTATCTGACTTCCATGATAACTATGGATTTACATAAAATGGAAAAAAATTTTAATTAATACAATAATGATTAATTTGAAAAATGAATAGGGTCATTTACATGGATTCATTTGTTCAATACAATAATGGTTAGTTCGAAGGTTTAAGGAAACGATTATTGGGGTTTACATGAGAGATAGATTTTGGATGATTTACCGGTAAACAATGAAGGGAGGTATGCTTATACTTTGGATTTAATTTTGTGTAAACAGGTGGTCATATGATAAAATAACAGTAGCTCAGTGTATGATTTGAGATTAGCAATGAAAGAAGGTGGCAATGGTATTAAGAGTGGAACCTAAAACCTCGTGAATGAAAATCAACAACTCTCATTTCTGAAACTAGGAGTATGTAGAAGATAGGGCGCAGTTAGTGAATAAAACGGAGTTTAGAATTTTATTAGATATTTCACATTTTTAACTCTAAATTGGATGGTCAACACGGTGTCAATCAACGCCAATTCGTTGACCGGGCACCAAACTCAGATATTGACAAAGTTATGCACCAAACGCGAAAGTGTACCATTTTATAGGCACCAAACTCGAAATATCCCTTCTAATAATGAACTTCTAATCTCTTAAAAAGGTCATAGATTACCTATAATAAAACATGGAAAGAAGGAGATAAGGTTTTCAACCGTTAATAACTTCGCAACAATTCTGGGATCTTCTTTAAGCTAGGTAATCATCGCAAAAATTGAATAAAATACCAAAAACACAAATGACTCAAGGAAGTCCGCAGGCTTCGTTAGATGTCGAAACACTATGATCAAGACAATTCATGAAACAGAAAGACTCCCCTTTAATAGAAAATTTTCAGAAAAAATATTTCCTGCACAAATAACATGCCTAGAGGCTTGAGAGTCGAAAAAATCTTGCATTTTGGATGCATTAACTCAAGGAAGTCCAGTGACTTCTTTAGAAGTCGAAATCCTTTTCTTAAAACCAAACTATAAACTAGATTAACTCATTTTTATTATAAAATTTCCTAAACAATGATTGTGGTAAAAAATAATACATTTAAAGGCTTTACATGTTATCCATATTGCATTTCTACGTATGTTGATTCCAAAAATAAAGAGGGAAGTCATCCTTTACATTGAAAATAAGGATGAAACACTAATTTCTAAGCGTCAAAATCCTAAACATTTTCCTGTATACTGTGGGGAACTGAAAGACAAAGATAACAGAAAAAAGAATGAGGTCATTCCCACTTCGTATGAAGAAGTTATGAGAAAAATAGTCGAAAAAGAGATTACACAAAACCTTGGGGGACAAAGAGAGTTATATAATTAGACACTATTTATAATAAGGGGTATTTTGAGTTTGGTGCCTATAAAATGGCACACCTTTGCCTTTGGTACCTAACTTTGTCGGAATTTGAGTTTGGTGTGGGTCCCAACCAAGCAGTTGACTTAACGGATGCCTGGTGGACCGTTCACAAGCTGTGTTGGAGCACAACTTGTTGCTCGGCCCCGCCAAATTTTGTAAATGAATACGTGTCTTTGTGAATAATTGTTTCAACAATACTTATTTAATTTAACTAGTTCACTAACACGGACCACGGTAGGGAAATCTATCTAGATCATTTTCCAAACACGTTACGAGCGTTCCAGAGAAATAAGGCTGACTTCTCTGACTGCCATGATAACTATGGATTTAATTAAAGTGGAAACAAATTTAATTAATAAAATAATTATTAATTTTAAAAACAAATAGGGTCATTTACATGGATTCATTTGTTCAATAAAATAATGGTTAGTTTAAAGGTTTAAGGAAACGATTATTGGCGTTTACATGATAGATAGATTTTGGATGATTTACCGGTAAACAATGAAGGGAGCTATGCTTATACTTTGGATTTAATTTTGTGTAGACAGGTGGTCATATGAGAAAATAACAGTAGCTCAGTGTATGATTTGAGATTACCAATGGTATTAAGAGTGGAACCTAAAACCTCGTGAATGAAAATCAAATACTCTCATTTCTCAAACATGGAGTATGTAGAAGATAGGGTGCAATTAGTGAATAAAACGGAGTTTTTTATTAGACATTTCACATTTTTAACTCTAAATTGGATGGTCAACACGGTCAATCAACGCCAATTTGTTGACTGGGCACCAAATTAGATATTGACAAAGTTAGGCACCAAACGCGAAAGTGTACCATTTTATAGGCACCAAACTCGAAATATCCCTTCTAATAATGAACTTCTAATCTTTTAAAAAGGTTATGGATTACCTATAATAAAACATGGAAAGAAGAAGATAAGGTTTGCAACCGTTAATAACTTCTCAACGATTCTGGGATCTTCTTTAAGCTAGATAATCATCGCAAAAATTGAATAAAATACCATAAACTCAAATGACTCAAGTAAGTCCGCAGGCTTCGTTAGATGTCGGAACTCTATGAACAAGACAAAATCATGAAACAGAAAAACTCCCCTTTAATAGAAAATTTTCAGAAAAAATATTTCCATCACAAATTACATGTCTAGAGGCTTGAGAGTCGAAAAAAGCTTGCATTTTGGATGCATTGACTCAAGGAAGTCCAGTGACTTCTTTAGAAGTCGAAATCCTTTTCTTAAAACCAAACTATAAACTAGATTAACTCATTTTTATTATAAAATTTTCTAAAAAATGATTGTGGTAAAAAATAATACATTTAAAGGCTCTACATGTTATCCAAATTGCATTTCTACGTATGTTGATTCCAAAAATAAAGAGGGAAAGAATCCTTTACATTGAAAATAAGGATGAAACACCAATTTCTAAGCGTCACAATCCTAAATATTTTCTTGTTTAATGTGGGGAACTGAAAGACAGAGGTAACATAAAAAGAATGAGGTCATTCCCACTTCGTATGAAGAAGTTATGAGAAAAATAGTCGAAAAATAAATTACACAAACCCTTGGGGGACAAAGAGAATTATATAAGTAGACAATATTTATAATAAGGGATATTTTGTGTTTGGTGCCTATAAAATGGCACACCTTTGCCTTTGGTACCTAACTTTGTCGGAATTTGAGTTTGGTGTGGGTCCCAACAAAGCAGTTGATTTAACGGATGACTGATGGACCGTTCACAAGCTGTGTTGGAGCACAACTTGTTGCTCGGACCCCGCCAACTTTTGTAAATAAATACGTGTCTTTGTGAATAATTGTTTTAACAATCATTATTTAATTTAACTAGTTCACTAACACGGACCACGATAGGGAAATCTCTCTGGATCATTTTCCAAACACGTTACGAGCGTTCAAGAGAAATAAGGCTGACTTATCTGACTGCCATGATAACTATGGATTTACATAAAATGGAAACAAATTTAATTAATACAATAATGATTAATTTGAAAAATGAATAGGGTCATTTACATGGATTCATTTGTTCAATACAATAATGGTTAGTTTGAAGGTTTAAGGAAACGATAATTGGCTTTTACATGAGAGATAGATTTTGGATGATTTACCGGTAAACAATGAAGGGATCCATGCTTATACTTTGGATTTAATTTTTTGTAAATAGGTGGTCATATGAGAAAATAACAGTAGCTCAGTGTATGATTTGAAATTAGCAAGGAAAGAAGATGGAAATGGTATTAAGAGTGGAACCTAAAAACTTGTGAATGAAAATCAACAACTCTCATTTCTCAAACATGGAGTATGTAGAAGATAAGGCGCAATTAGTGAATAAAACGGAGTTTAGAATTTTATTAGACATTTCAGATTTTTAACTCTAAATTGGATGGTCAACACGGTCAATCAACGCCAATTCGTTGACTGGGCACCAAACTAAGATATTGACAAAGTTAGGCACCAAACGCGAAAGTGTACCATTTTATAGGCACCAAACTCGAAATATCCCTTCTAATAATGAACTTCTAATCTTTTAAAAAGTTCATAGATTACCTATAATAAAACATGCAAAGAAGGAGATAAGGTTTGGAACCGTAAAAAACTTCTCAATGATTATGGGATCTTCTTTAAGCTAGATAATCATTGCAAAAATTGAATAAAATACCATAAACACAAATGACTCAAGTAAGTCCGCAGGCTTCGTTAGATGTCGGAACTCTATGAACAAGACAAAATCATGAAAAAGAAAAACTCCCCTTTAATAGAAAATTTTCAGAAAAAATATTTCCATCACAAATTACATGTCTAGAGGCTTGAGAGTCGAAAAAAGCTTGCATTTTGGATGCATTGACTAAGGAAGTCCAGTGACTTCGTTAGAAGTCGAAATCCTTTTTTTAAAACCAAACAATAAACTAGATAAACTCATTTTTATTATAAAATTTTCTAAAAAATGATTGTGGTAAAAAATAATACATTTAAAGACTTTACATGTTATCCAATTTGCATTTCTACGTATGTTGAATCCAAAAATAAAAAAGGAAATCATCCTTTACATTGAAAATAAGGATGAAAATCCCAATTGCTAAGCGTCCAAATCCTAAAAAATTTCCTGTATATTTTGGGGAACTGAAAGACAGAGGTAACAGAAAAAGAATGAGGTCATTCCCACTTCGTACGAAGAAGTTATGAGCAAAATAGTCGAAAAAGAGATTACACAAACCCTTGGGGGACAAAGAGAGTTATATAAGTAGACAATATTTATAATAAG
>NC_039366.1:201183244-201206037 GCF_003573695.1 Papaver somniferum | reverse complement strand
TATTTAATTTAACTAGTTCACTAACACGGACCACGATAGGGAAATCTCTCTGGATCATTTTCCAAACACGTTACGAGCGTTCAAGAGAAATAAGGCTGACTTATCTGACTGCCATGATAACTATGGATTTACATAAAATGGAAACAAATTTAATTAATACAATAATGATTAATTTGAAAAATGAATAGGGTCATTTACATGGATTCATTTGTTCAATACAATAATGGTTAGTTTGAAGGTTTAAGGAAACGATTATTGGGGTTTACATGAGAGATAGATTTTGGATGATTTACCGGTAAACAATGAAGGGAGCTATGCTTATACTTTGGATTTAATTTTGTGTAAACAGGTGGTCATATGAGAAAATAACAGTAGCTCAGTGTATGATTTGAGATTAGCAATGAAAGAAGATAGTAATGGTATTAAGAGTGGAACCTAAAACCTCGTGAATGAAAATCAACAACTCTCATTTCTCAAAAATGGAGTATGTAGAAGATAGGGCGCACTTAGTGAATAAAACGGAGGTTAGAATTTTATTAGACATTTTACATTTTTAACTCTAAATTGGATGGTCAACACGGTCAATCAACGCCAATTTGTTGACTTGGCACCAAACTCAGATATTGACAAAGTTAGGCACCAAACGCGAAAGTGTACCATTTTATAGGCACCAAACTCAAAATATCCCTTCTAATAATAAACTTACAATCTTTTAAAAAGGTCATAGATTACCTATAATAAAACACGGAAAGAAGGAGATAAGGTTTGCAACCGTTAATAACTTCTCAACGATTATGGGATCTTCTTTAAGCTAGATAATCAATGAAAAATTTGAATAAAATACCATAAACACAAATGATTCAAGGAAATCCGCAGGCTTCGTTAGATGTCGGAACTCTATGATCAAGACCAAATCAGGAAACAGAAAGACTCCCCTTTGATAGAAAATTTTCAGAAAAAATATCTCCTGCATAAATTACATGTCTAGAGGCTTGAGAGTCGAAAAAAGCTTGCATTTTGGATGCATTGACTCAAGGAAGTCCTGTGACTTCGTTAGAAGTCGAAATCCTTTTTTTAAAACCAAACTATAAACTAGATAAACTCATTTTTATTATAAAATTTTCTAAAAAATGATTGCGGTAAAAAATAATACATTTAAAGGCTCTACGTGTTATCCAAATTGCGTTTCTACGTATGTGGATTCCAAACATAAAGAGGGAAGTCATACTTTACATTGAAAATAAGGATGAAACACCAATTCCTAAGCGCCCAAATCCTAAAAATTTTCTTGTATACTGTGGGGAACTGAAAGACAGAGGTAACAGAAAGAGAATGAGGCCATTCCCACTTCGTATGAAGAAGTTATGAACAAAATAGTCGAAAAAGAGATTACACAAACCCTTGGGGGACAAAGAGAGTTATATAAGTAGACAATATTTATAATAAGGGTTATTTTAGGTTTGGTGCCTATAAAATGGCACACCTTTGCCTTTGGTACCTAACTTTGTCGGAATTTGAGTTTGGTGTGGGTCCCAATCAACTTTTGTAATAAATCTCTCTAGATCATTTTCCAAACACGTTACGAGCGTTCCGGAGAAATAAGGCTGACTTATCTGACTGCCATGATAACTATGGATTTACATAAAATGGAAACAAATTTAATTAATACAATAATGATTAATTTGAAAAATGAATAGGGTCATTTACATGGATTCATTTGTTCAATAAAATAATGGTTAGTTTGAAGGTTTAAGGAAACGATTATTGGGGTTTACATGAGAGATAGATTTTGGATGATTTACCGGTAAACAATGAAGGGAGCTATGCTTATACTTTGGATTTAATTTTGTGTAAACAGGTGGTCATATGAGAAAATAACAGTAGCTCAGTGTATGATTTGAGATTAGCAATGAAAGAAGATAGCAATGGTATTAAGAGTGGAACCTAAAACCTCGTGAATGAAAATCAACAACTCTCATTTCTCAAACATGGAGTATGTAGAAGATAGGGCGCACTTAGTGAATAAAATGGAGGTTAGAATTTTATTAGACATTTCACATTTTTAACTCTAAATTGGATGGTCAACACGGTCAATCAACGCCAATTTGTTGACTTGGCACCAAACTCAGATATTGACAAAGTTAGGCACCAAACGCGAAAGTGTACCATTTTATAGGCACCAAACTCAAAATATCCCTTCTAATAATAAACTTACAATCTTTTAAAAAGGTCATAGATTACCTATAATAAGACACGGAAAGAAGGAGATAAGGTTTGCAACCGTTAATAACTTCTCAACGATTATGGGATCTTCTTTAAGCTAGATAATCATTGAAAAATTTGAATAAAATACCATAAACACAAATGACTCAAGGAAATCCGCAGGCTTCGTTAGATGTCGGAACTCTATGATCAAGACCAAATCAGGAAACAGAAAGACTCCCCTTTGATAGAAAATTTTCAGAAAAAATATTTCCTGCATAAATTACATGTCTAGAGGATTGAGAGTCGAAAAAAGCTTGCATTTTGGATGCATTGACTCAAGGAAGTCCTGTGACTTCGTTAGAAGTCGAAATCCTGTTTTTTAAACCAAACTATAAACTAAATAAACTCATTTTTATTATAAAATTTTCTAAAAAATGATTGCGGTAAAATATAATACATTTAAAGGCTCTACATGTTATCCAAATTGCATTTCTACGTATGTTGATTCCAAACATAAAGAGGGAAGTCATCCTTTACATTGAAAATAAGGATGAAACACCAATTCCTAAGCGTCCAAATCCTAAAAATTTTCCTGTATACTGTGGGGAACTGAAAGACAGAGGTAACAGAAAGAGAATGAGGTCATTCCCACTTCGTATGAAGAAGTTATGAACAAAATAGTCGAAAAAGAGATTACACAAACCCTTGGGGGACAAAGAGAGTTATATAAGTAGACAATATTTATAATAAGGGTTATTTTAGGTTTGGTGCCTATAAAATGGCACACCTTTGCCTTTGGTACCTAACTTTGTCGGAATTTGAGTTTGGTGTGGGTCCCAATCAACTTTTGTAATAAATCTCTCTAGATCATTTTCCAAACACGTTACGAGCGTTCCGGAGAAATAAGGCTAACTTATTTGACTGCCATGATAACTATGGATTTACATAAAATGGAAACAAATTTAATTAATACAATAATGATTAATTTGAAAAATGAATAGGGTCATTTACATGGATTCATTTGTTCAATACAATAATGGTTAGTTTGAAGGTTTAAGGAAACGATTATTGGGGTTTACATGAGAGATAGATTTTGGATGATTTACCGGTAAACAATGAAGGGAGCTATGCTTATACTTTGGATTTAATTTTGTGTAAACAGGTGGTCATATGAGAAAATAACAGTAGCTCAGTGTATGATTTGAGATTAGCAATGAAAGAAGATAGCAATGGTATTAAGAGTGGAACCTAAAACCTCGTGAATGAAAATCAACAACTCTCATTTCTCAAACATGGAGTATGTAGAAGATAGGGCGCACTTTGTGAATAAAACGGAGGTTAGAATTTTATTAGACATTTCACATTTTAACTCTAAATTGGATGGTCAACACGGTCAATCAACGCCAATTTGTTGACTTGGCACCAAACTCAGATATTGACAAAGTTAGGAACCAAACGCGAAAGTGTACCATTTTATAGGCACCAAACTCAAAATATCCGTTCTAATAATAAACTTATAATCTTTTAAAAAGGTCATAGATTACCTATAATAAAACACGGAAAGAAGGAGATAAGTTTTGCAACCGTTAATAACTTCTCAATGATTATGGGATCTTCTTTAAGCTAGATAATCAATGAAAAATTTGAATAAAATACCATAAACACAAATGACTCAAGGAAATCCGCAGGCTTCGTTAGATGTCGGAACTCTATGATCAAGACCAAATCAGGAAACACAAAGACTCCCCTTTAATAGAAAATTTTCAGAAAAAATATTTCCTGCACAAATTACATGTCTAGAGGCTTGAGAGTCGAAAAAAGCTTGCATTTTGGATGCATTGACTCAAGGAAGTCCAGTGACTTCGTTAGAAGTCGAAATCCTTTTTTTAAAACCAAACTATAAACTAGATAAACTCATTTTTATTATAAAATTTTCTAAAAAATGATTGTGGTAAAGAATAATACATTTAAAGGCTCTACATGTTATCCAAATTGCAAATCTACGTATGTTGATTCCAAAAATAAAGAGGGAAGTCATCCTTAACATTGAAAATAAGGATAAAACACCAATTGCTAAGCGTCCAAATCCTAAAAAATTTCCTGTATATTTTGGGGAACTGAAAGACAGAGGTAACAGAAAAAGAATGAGGTCATTCCCACTTCGTACGAAGAAGTTATGAGCAAAATAGTCGAAAAAGAGATTACACAAACCCTTGGGGGACAAAGAGAGTTATATAAGTAGACAATATTTATAATAAGAGGTATTTTTAGTTTGGTGCCTATAAAATGGCACACCTTTTCCTTTGGTACCTAACTTTGTCGGAATTTGAGTTTGGTGTGGGTCCCAACCAAGCAGTTGATTTAACGGATGACTGGTGGACCGTTCACAAGCTGTGCTGGAGCACAACATGTTGCTCGGACCCCGCCAACTTTTGTAAATAAATAGTGTTTTTGTGAATAATTGTTTAAACAATCATTATTTAATTTAACTAGTTCACTAACACAGACCACGATAGGGAAATCTCTCTGGATCATTTTCCAAACACGTTACGAGCGTTCCAGAGAAATAAGGTTGACTTATCTGACTGCCATGATAACTATGGATTTACATAAAGTGAAAACAAATTTAATTAATACAATAATGATTAATTTGAAAAATGAATAGGGTCATTTACATGTATTCATTTGTTCGATACAATAATGGTTAGTTTGAAGGTTTAAGGAAACGATTATTGGGGTTTACATGAGAGATAGATTTTGGATGATTTACCGGTAAACAATGAAGGGAGCTATGCTTATACTTTGGATTTAATTTTGTGTAAACAGGTGGTCATATGAGAAAATAACAGTAGCTCAGTGTATGATTTGAGATTACCAATGGTATTAAGAGTGGAACCTAAAACCTCGTGAATGAAAATCAAAAACTCTCATTTCTCAAACATGGAGTATGTAGAATATAGGGTGCAGTTAGTGAATAAAACGGAGTTTTTTATTAGACATTTCACATTTTTAACTCTAAATTGGATGGTCAACACGGTCAATCAACGCCAATTTGTTGACTGGGCACCAAATTAGATATTGACAAAGTTAGGCACCAAACGCGAAAGTGTACCATTTATAGGCACCAAACTCGAAATATCCCTTATAATAATGAACTTCTAATCTTTTAAAAAGGTTATGGATTACCTATAATAAAACATGGAAAGAAGAAGATAAGGTTTGCAACCGTTAATAACTTCTCAACGATTCTGTGACCTTCTTTAAACTAGATAATCATCGCAAAAATTGAATAAAATACCATAAACACAAATGACTCAAGTAAGTCCGCAGGCTTCGTTAGATGTCGGAACTCTATGAACAAGACAAAATCATGAAACAGAAAAACTCCCCTTTAATAGAAAATTTTCAGAAAAAATATTTCCATCACAAATTACATGTCTAGAGGCTTGAGAGTCGAAAAAAGCTTGCATTTTGGATGCATTGACTCAAGGAAGTCCAGTGACTTCGTTAGAAGTCGAAATCCTTTTTTTAAAACCAAAGTATAACCTAAATAAACTCATTTTTATTATAAAATTTTCTAAAAAATGATTGTGGTAAAAAATAATACATTTAAAGGCTCTACATGTTATCCAAATTGCATTTCTACGTATGTTGATTCCAAAAATAAAGAGGGAAATCATCCTTTACATTGAAAATAAGGATGAAACACCCATTGATAAGCGTCACAATCCTAAATATTTTCCTGTATACTGTGGGGAACTGAAAGACAGAGGTAACAGAAAAAGAATGAGGTCATTCCCACTTCGTATGAAGAAGTTATGAGCAAAATAGTCGAAAAATAAATTACACAAACCCTTGGGGGACAAAGAGAGTTATATAAGTAGACAATATTTATAATAAGGGATATTTTGTGTTTGGTGCCTATAAAATGGCACATCTTTGCCTTTTGTACCTAACTTTGTCGGAATTTGAGTTTGGTGTGGGTCCCAACAAAGCAGTTGATTTAACGGATGACTGGTGGACCGTTCACAAGATGTGTTGGAGCAAAACTTGTTGCTCGGACCCCTCCAACTTTTGTAAATAAATACGTGTCTTTTGGAATAATTTTTTTAACAATCAATATTTAATTTAACTAGTTCACTAACACGGACCACGATAGGGAAATCTCTCTGGATCATTTTCCAAACACGTTACGAGCGTTCAAGAGAAATAAGGCTGACTTATCTGACTGCCATGATAACTATGGATTTACATAAAATGGAAACAAATTTAATTAATACAATAATGATTAATTTGAAAAATGAATAGGGTCATTTACATGGATTCATTTGTTCAATACAATAATGGTTAGTTTGAAGGTTTAAGGAAACTATAATTGGCTTTTACATGAGAGATAGATTTTGGATGATTTACCGGTAAACAATGAAGGGATCCATGCTTATACTTTGGATTTAATTTTTTGTAAATAGGTGATCATATGAGAAAATAACAGTAGCTCAGTGTATGATTTGAGATTACCAATGGTATTAAGAGTGGAACCTAAAACCTCGTGAATGAAAATCAAAAACTCTCATTTCTCAAACATGGAGTATGTAGAAGATAGGGTGCAGTTAGTGAATAAAACGGAGTTTTTTATTAGACATTTCACATTTTTAACTCTAAATTGGATGGTCAACACGGTCAATCAACACCAATTTGTTGACTGGGCACCAAATTAGATATTGACAAAGTTAGGCACCAAACGCGAAAGTGTACCATTTTATAGGCACCAAACTCGAAATATCCCATATAATAATGAACTTCTAATCTTTTAAAAAGGTCATAGATTAACTATAATAAAACATGGAAATAAGGAGATAAGGTTTGCAACCGTTAATAACTTTTCAACGATTATGGGATCTTCTTTAAGCTAGATAATCATGGAAAAATTTGAATAAAATACCATAAACACAAATGACTCAAGGAAGTCCGCAGGCTTCGTTAGATGTCGGAACTCTATGATAGAGACCAAATCATGAAACAAAAAAGACTCCCCTTTAATAGAAAATTTTCAGAAAAAATATTTCCTGCACAAATTAAATGTCTAGTGGCTTGAGAGTCGAAAAAAGCTTGCAATTTGGATGCATTGACTCAAGGAAGTCCAGTGACTTCGTTAGAAGTCAAAATCCTTTTTTTTAAAACCAAACTATAAACTAGATAAAATCATTTTTATTATAAAATTTTCTAAAAAATGATTGTGGTAAAAAATAATACATTTAAAGGCTCTACATGTTATCCACATTGCATTTCTACGTCTGTTGATTCCAAAAATAAAGAGGGAAGTCATCCTTTACATTGAATATAAGGATGAAACACCAATTTCTAAGTGTCCAAATCCTAAACATTTTCCTGTATACTATGGGTAACTGAAAGACAGAGGTAACAGAAAAAGAATGAGGTCATTCCCACTCCGTATGAAGAAGTTATGAGCAAAATAGTCGAAAAAGAGATTACACAAAACCTTGGGGGACAAAGAGAGTTATATAAGTAGACAATATTTATAATAGGGGTATTTTGAGTTTGGGGCCTATAAAATGGCACACCTTTGCCTTTGGTACCTAACTTTGTCGGAATTTGAGTTTGGTGTGGGTCCCAACCAAGCAGTTGACTTAACGGTTGACTGGTGGACCGTTCACAAGCTGTGTTGGAGCACAACTTGTTGCTCTCTCCCCCCCCCCCCCCCCCCCCCCCCCCCCCGCCAACTTTTGTAAATAAATACGTGTCTTTGTGAATAATTGTTTAAACAATCATTATTTAATTTAACTAGTTCACTAACACGGACCACATTAGGTAAATCTCTCTAGAGCATTTTTCAAACACGTTACGAGCGTGCCAGATAAATAAGGCTGACATAATATGATTGCCATGGTAACTATGGATTTACGGAAAATGGAAAAAAATTTAATTAATACAATAATTATTAGTTTGAAAAATGATTAGGTTCATTTACATGGATTCATTTGTTCAATACAATAATGGTTAGTTTGAAGTTTTAAGGAAACGATTATTGGGGTTTACATGAGAGATAAATTTTAGATGATTTACGGGTAAAAATGAAGGGATCTATGCTTATACTTTGGATTTAATTTTGTGAAAACTAATGGTCATATGAGAAAATAACAGTAGATCAGTGTGTGATTTAAGATTAGCAATGAAAGAAGATTGCAATGGTATTAAGAGTGGAACCAAAAACCCCGTGAATGAAAATCAACAACTCTCATTTCTCAAACATGGAGTATGTAGAAGATAAGGCACAGTTAGTGAATAAAACGGAATTTAGAATTTTATTAGACATTTCACATTCTTAACTCTAAATTGGATGGTCAACACGGTCAATCAACGCCAATTCGTTGACTGGGCACCAAACTCAGATATTGACAAAGTTAGGCAACAAACGCGAAAGTGTACCATTTTATAGACACCAAACTCGAAACATCCCTTCCAATAATGAACTTCTAATCTCTTAGAAAGGTCATAAATTACCTATAATAAAACATGGAAAGAAGGAGATAAGGTTTGCAACCGTTAATAACTTCTCAACGATTATGGGATCTTCTTTAAGATAGATAATCATTGCAAAATTTGAATAAAATACCATAAACACAAATGACTCAACGAAGTACGCAGGCTTCGTTAGATGTCGGAACTCTATGATCAAGATAAAATTATGAAACAGAATGACTCCCCTTTAATAAAAAAATTCAGAAAAAATATTTCCTGCACAAATTACATGTCTAGAGGATCGAGAGTCGAAAAAAGCTTGCATTTTGGATGCATTGACTCAAGGAAGTCCAGTGACTTCGTTAGAAGTCGAAATCCTTTTTTTAAAACCAAACTATAAACTAGATAAACTCATTTTTATTATCAAATATTTCTAAAAAATGGTTGTGGTAAAAAATAATACATTTAAAGGCTCTACATGTTATCCAAATTGCATTTCTACGTATGTTGATTCCCAAAATAAAGAGGGAAGTCATCCTTTACATTGAAAGTAAGGATGAAACACCAATTGCTAAGCATCCAAATCCTAAACATTTTCCTGTATACTGTGGGGAACTGAAAGACAGAGGTAACAGAAAAAGAAGGAGGTCATTCCCACTTCGTATGAAGAAGTTATGAGCAAAATAATCGAAAAAGAGATTACACAAAACCTTGGGGGACAAAGAGAGTTATATAAGTAAAAAATATTTATAATAAGGGGTATTTTGAGTTTGGTGCCTATAAAATGGCACACCTTTTCCTTTGGTACCTAATTTTGTCGGAATTTGAGTTTGGTGTGGGTCCCAATCAAGCAGTTGACTTAACGGATGACTGGTTGTCCGTTCACAAGATGTGTTTGAGCACAACTTGTTGCTCCCCCCCCCCCGCCAACTTTTGTAAATTAATACGTGTCTTTGTAAGTAATTGTTTAAACAATAATTTTTTTAATATAACTATTCACCAACACGGACGGCGATAGGGAAATCTCTCTAGAGCATTTTCAAACACGTTACGAGCGTTCCAGAGAAATAAGGCTGACTTATCTGACTGCCAAGATAACTATGGATTTACATAAAATGGAAACAAGTTTAATTGACACAATAATGATTAATTTGAAAAATGAATAGGGTCATTTACATGGATTCATTTTTTCAATACAATAATGGTTAGTTTGAAGGTTTAAGGAAACGATTATTGGGGTTTACACGAGAGATAGATTTTGGATGATTTACGGGTAAACAGTGAAGGGAGCTATGCTTATACTTTGGATTTAATTTTGTGTAAAGAGGTCTTCATATGAGAAAATAACAGTAGCTCAGTGTGTGATTTGATATTAGCAATGAAAGAAAATGGCAATGGTATTAAGAGTAGAACCTAAAACCCCGTGAATGAAAATCAACAACTCTCATTTCTCAAACATGGAGTATGTAGAAGATAAGGCGCAATTAGTGAATAAAACGGAATTTAGAATTTTATTAGACATTTCACATTTTTAACTCTAAATTTGATGGTTAACACGGTCAATCAACGCCAATTCGTTGACTGGGCACCAAACTAAGATATTGACAAAGTTAGGCACCAAACGCGAAAGTGTACCATTTTATAGGCACCAAACTCAAAATATCCCTTCTAATAATGAACTTCTAATCTCTTAAAAAGGTCATAGATTACCTATAATAAAACATGGAAAGAAGGAGATAAGGGAGGAAAGAGGAAAGAGTTCTTCTCAATTCTCTTCCTTCGCTGGGTATTAGAGTTGAGTTAAAAAGAGGTTCCTAACTCCCCTAAGCAGGAAGGGGAATCCAAGGCTTTCAACTAAGCCTCACAATAAATAGGGGTTAGCACCTCGAATTCACTTAGGAAAGAAAGATACGAACTTGGTAAATGGAAATTGAAGAAAGATCTTTCCATTTCATCAAAATGAGAAGCTTTTTCTACATCCACATGATCTACTAAAGTTGAGCGGTATATCCCACATAATGAAAGAAGATCTTGGTCCATGGAGTCAGAAGAAGGTACGAACTCTGACCTGTCCGAAGCTTCATTTGAGGAGGCATTTATGTAAAAGTGTGCCATTTTATAGGCACCAAAAGCAAAAATATCCCTTATAATAATAAAGTGGTGCCCAGTCAACGAATTGGCGTTGATTGACCGTGTTAACCATCAAATTTAGAGTTAAAATGTGAAATGTCTAATAAAATTCTAAATTCCGTTTTATTCACTAATTGCGCCTTATCTTCTACATACTGCATGTTTGAGAAATGAGAGTTGTTGATTTTCATTCACGGGGTTTTAGGTTCCACTCTTGATACCATTGCCATCTTCTTTCATTGCTAATATCAAATCACACACTGAGCTAATGTTATTTTCTCATATGACGACCCGTTTACACAAAATTAAATCCAAAATATAAGCATAGCTCCCTTCACTGTTTACCCGTAAATCATCCAAAATCTATCTCTCATGTAAACCCCAATAATCGTTTCCTTAAACCTTCAAACTAACCATTATTGTATTGAAAAAATGAATCCATGTAAATGACCCTATTCATTTTTCAAATTAATCATTATTCTGTCAATTAAACTTGTTTCCATTTTATGTAAATCCATAGTTATCTTGGCAGTCAGATAAGTCAGTCTTATTTCTCTGGAACGCTCGTAACGTGTTTGAAAAATGCTCTAGAGAGATTTCCCTATCGTCGTCTGTGTTGGTGATTAGTTAAATTAAAAAAATTATTGTTTAAACAATTACTTACAAAGACACGTATTAATTTACAAAAGTTGGCGGGGGGGAGGGGGGTTGCTCCAACACAGCTTGTGAACGGACAACCAGTCATCCGTTAAGTCAACTGCTTGATTGGGATCCACACCAAACTCAAATTCTGAAAAAGTTAGGTACCAATGGCAAAGGTGTGCCATTTTATAGGCACCAAACTCAAAATATCCCTTATTATAAATATTGTCTACTTATATAACTGTCTTTGTCACCCAAGGTTTTGTGTAATCTATTTTTCGACTATTTTGCTCATAACTTCTTCATACGAAGTGGGAATGACCTCATTCTTTTTCTGTTACCTCTGTGTTTCAGTTCCCCATAGTATACAGGACAGTTTTTAGGATTTGGACAATTAAGAATTGTTGTTTCATCCTTATTTTCAATGTAAAGGATGACTTCCCTCTTTATTTTTGGAACCAACATACGCAGAAATGCAATTTGGATAACATGTAGATCCTTTAAATGTATTATTTTTTACCACATACATTTTTTAGAAAATTTGATAATAAAAATGAGCTTATCTAGTTTATAGTTTGGTTTTAAAAAAAGGATTTCGACTTCTAACGAAGTTACTAGACTTCCTTGAGTCAATGTATCCAAAATGCAAACTTTTTTAGACTCTTAATCCTCTAGACATGTAATTTGTGCCGGAAATATTTTTCTGAGCATTTTCTATTAAAGGGAAGTGGTTCTGTTTCATGATTTGGTCTTGATCATAGAGTTCTGACATTTAAAGAAGCATGCGGACTTCCTTGAGTCTTTCGTGTTTATGATATTTTATTCAAATTTTGCAACGATTATGTAGCTTAAAGAAGATCCTAGAATCGTTGAGAAGTTATTAACGGTTGCATACCTTATATCCTTCTTTCCATGTTTTGCTATAGGTAATCTATGACCTTTTTAAGACATTAGAAGTTTATTATTAGAAGGGATATTTTGATTTTGGTGCCTATAAAATGGCACACTTTTGCTTTTGGTGCCCAGTCAACGAATTGGCGTTGATTGACCGTGTTGACCGTCCAAGTTAGAGTTAAAAATGTGAAATGACTAATAAAATTCTAAACTTCGTTTTATTCATTAACTGCACCTTATCTTCTACATACTCCATGTTTGAGAACTGAGAGTTGTTGATTTTCATTCACGAGGTTTTAGGTTCCACTCTTAATACCATCGCCATCTTCTTTCATTGCTAATCTCAAATCATATACTAAGCTACTGTTATTTTCTCATATGACCACATGTTTACACAAAATTAATTCCAAAGTATAAGCATAGCTCCCTTCATTGTTTACCCGGGAAATCATCCAAAATCTATCTCTCATGTAAACCCCAATAATCGTTTCCTTAAACCTTCAAACTAAACATTATTGTATTGAACAAATGAATCCATGTAAATGACTCTATTCATTTTTCAAATCAATCATTATTTTATTAATTAATTTTTTTTCCAATTTCTGTAAATCCATAGTTATCATGGCAGTCAGATAAGTCAGCCTTATTTCTCTGGAACGCTCGTTACGTGTTTGGAAAATGATCTAGAGAGATTTCCCTACCGTGGTCCGTGTTGGTGAACTAGTTAAATTAAATAATTATTGTTCAAACAATTATTGACAAAGACACGTATTTATTTACAAAAGTTGGCGGGGGGTCGAGCAACAAGTTGTGCTCCAACACAGCTTGTGAACGGTCAACCAGTCATCCGTTAAGTCAACTGCTTGATTCGTTTTCTGTTACCTCTGTCTTTCAGTTCCCCACAGTATAAAGGAAATTTTTTAGTATTTGGACGATTAAGAATTGGTGTTTCATCCTTATTTTCAATGTAAAGGACAACTTCCCTCTTTATTTTTGGAATCAACATACGTAGAAATGCAATTTGGATAACATGTAGAGCGTTTATTTTTTACCGCAATTATTTTTAAGAAAATTTTATAATAAAACTGAGTTTATCTAGTTTATAGTTTGGTTTAAAAAAAAACGATTTCGACTTATAACGAAGTCACTCGATTTCCTTGAGTCAATGCATCCAAAATGCAAGCTTTGTTCGACTCTCAAGCCTCTAGACATGTAATTTGTGACGGAAATATTTTTTGTGAACATTTTCTATTAAAGGGGAGTCTTTATGTTTCATGATTTTGTCTTGATCATAGAGTTCCGACATCTAACGAAGCCTGCGGACTTCCTTGAGTCATTTGTGTTTATGGTATTTTATTCAAATTTTGCAATGATTATTTAGCTTAATAGAAATCCTAGAATCGTTGAGAAGTTATTAACGGTTGCAAACCTTATCTCCTTCTTTCCATGTTTTATTATAGGTTATCTATGACCTTTTTAAGAGATTACAAGTTCATTATTAGAAGGGAAATTTTGAGTTTGGTGCCTATAAAATGATACACTTTCACGTTTGGTGCCCAGTCAATGAATTTGCGTTGATTCACCGTGTTGACCATCCAATTTAGAGTTAAAAATGTTAAATGACTAATAAAATTCAAAACTCCGTTTTATTCACTAACTGCACCTTATCTTCTACATACTCCATGTTTGAGAAATGAGAGTTGTTGATTTTCATTCACGAGGTTTTAGGTTCCAGTTTTTAATACCATCGCCATCTTCTTTCATTGCTAATCTCAAATCATACACAGAGCTACAGTTATTTTCTCATATGACCACCTGTTTACACAAAATTAAATCTAAAGTATAAGCATAGCTCCCTTCATTGTTTACCCGTAAATTATCCAAATTATATCTCTCATGTAAACCCCAACAATCGTTTCCTTAAACCTTAAAACTAACCATTATTGTATTGAACAAATGAATCCATGTAAATGACTCTATTTAATTTTAAAAATAATAATAATTATATTAATTAAATTTATTACCATTTTCTGTAAATCCGTAGTTATCATGGCAGTTAGATTATGTTAGCCTTATTTCTCTGGAACGCTCGTAACGTGTTTGAAAAATGATCTAGAGAGATTTCTCTACGCGGTCCGTGTTAGTGAACTAGTTAAATTAAATAATTATTCTTTAAACAATTATTGACAAAGACACGTATTTATTTACAAAATTTGGCAGGGGCCGAGCAACAAGTTTTGATCCAACACAGCTTGTGAACGGTCGACCAGTCATCTGATAAATCAACTGCTTGATTGGGATCCTCACAAAACTCAAATTCCGATAAAGTTAGGTACCAAAGGCAAAGGTGTGCCATTTTATAGGCACCAAACTATAAATACCCCTTATTATAAATGTTGTCTACTTATATAACTCTCTTTGTCCCCCAAGCTTTTGTGTAATTTCTTTTTTGACTATTTTGCTCATAACTTCTTCATACGAAGTGGGAATGACCTCATTCTTTTTCTGTTACCTCTGTCTTTCAGTTCCTCACAGTATAAAGGAAAATTGTTAGGATTTGGATGCTTAGCGATTGGTTTTTCATCCTTATTTTAAATGTAAAGGATGACTTCCCTCATTATTTTTGGAATCAACATACGCAGAAATACAATTTGGATAACATGTAGAGCATTTAAATGTATTATTTTTACCACAATCATTTTTTAGAAAATTTTATATTAAAAATGAGTTTATCTAGTTTATAGTTTGGTTTTAAAAAAAAATTCGACTTCTAACGAAGTCACTGGACTTCCTTGAGTCAATGCATCCAAAGTGCAAGCTTTTTTCGACTCTCAAGCCTCTAGACATGTAATTTGTGCAGGAAATATTTTTTCTGAAAATTTTCTATTAAATGGGAGTCTTTCTGTTTCATGATTTGGTCTTGATCATAGAGTTCCGACATCTAACGAAGCCTGCGGACTTTCTTGAGTCATTTGTATTTATGGTATTTTATTCAATTTTTGCAATGATTATCTAGCTTAAAGAAGATCCCAGAATCGTTGAGAAGTTATTAATGGTTGCAAACCTTATCTCCTTGTTTCAATGTTTTATTATAGGTAATCTATGACCTTTTTAAGAGATTAGAAAGTCATTATTAGAAGGGATAGTTTGAGTTTGGTGCCTATAAAATGGTACACTTTCGCGTTTGGTGCCTAACTTTGTCAATATCTGAGTTTGGTGCCCAGTCAACGAATTGGCGTTGATTGACCGTGTTGACCATCCAATTTAGAGTTTAAAATGTGAAATGTCTAATAAAATTCTAAACTCCGATTTATTCACTAATTGCGCCCTATCTTCTACATACTCCATGTTTGAGAAATGAGAGTTGTTGATTTTCATTCACGAGGTTTTAGGTTCCACTCTTAATACCATTGCCATCTTATTTCATTGCTAATATCAAATCACACACTGAGCTACTGTTATTTTCTCATTTGACCACCTGTTTACACAAAATTAAATCCAAATTATAAGCATAGCTCCCTTCATTGTTTACCCGTAAATCATCCAAAATCCATCTCTCATGTAAACCCCAATAATCGTTTCCTTAAACCTTAAAACTAACCATTATTGTATTGAACAAAAGAATCCATGTATAAGACCCTATTAATTTTTCAAATTAATCATTTTTGTATTAATTAAATTTGTTTCCATTTTATGTAAATCCATAGTTATCATGGCAGTCAGATAAGTCAGTCGTATTTCTCTGGAACGCCCGTAACGTGTTTGGCCCTACCGTGGTCTGTGTTAGTGAATTAGTTAAATTAAATAATTATTGTTTAAACAATTATTCACAAAGACATGTATTTATTTACAAAAGTTGGCGGGTGGCCGAGCAACAAGTTGTGCTCCAACACAGATTGTGAAGGGTCAACCAGTCATCCGTTAAGTTAACTGCTTGATTGGGACCCACACCAAACTCAACTTCCGACAAAGTTAGGTACAAAAGGCAAGGGTGTGCCATTTTATAGGCACCAAACTCAAAATATCCCTTATTATAAATATTGTATACTTTTATAACTCTCTTTGTCTCCCAAGATTTTGTGTAATCTCTTTTTCGACTATTTTGCTCATAACTTCTTCATACGAAGTGGGAATGACCTCATTCTTTTTCTGTTACCTCTGTCTTTCAGTTCCTCACAGTATAAAGGAAAATTGTTAGGATTTGGACGCTTAGCGATTGGTTTTTCATCCTTATTTTAAATGTAAAGGATGACTTCCCTCATTATTTTTGGAATCAACATACGCAGAAATACAATTTGGATAACATGTAGAGCATTTAAATGTATTATTTTTACCACAATCATTTTTTAGAAAATTTTATATTAAAAATGAGTTTATCTAGTTTATAGTTTGGTTTTAAAAAAAAATTCGACTTCTAACGAAGTCACTGGACTTCCTTGAGTCAATGCATCCAAAGTGCAAGCTTTTTTCGACTCTCAAGCCTCTAGACATGTAATTTGTGCAGGAAATATTTTTTCTGAAAATTTTCTATTAAATGGGAGTCTTTCTGTTTCATGATTTGGTCTTGATCATAGAGTTCCGACATCTAACGAAGCCTGCGGACTTTCTTGAGTCATTTGTATTTATGGTATTTTATTCAATTTTTGCAATGATTATCTAGCTTAAAGAAGATCCCAGAATCGTTGAGAAGTTATTAATGGTTGCAAACCTTATCTCCTTGTTTCAATGTTTTATTATAGGTAATCTATGACCTTTTTAAGAGATTAGAAAGTCATTATTATAAGGGATAGTTTGAGTTTGGTGCCTATAAAATGGTACACTTTCGCGTTTGGTGCCTAACTTTGTCAATATCTGAGTTTGGTGCCCAGTCAACGAATTGGCGTTGATTGACCGTGTTGACCATCCAATTTAGAGTTTAAAATGTGAAATGTCTAATAAAATTCTAAACTCCGATTTATTCACTAATTGCGCCCTATCTTCTACATACTCCATGTTTGAGAAATGAGAGTTGTTGATTTTCATTCACGAGGTTTTAGGTTCCACTCTTAATACCATTGCCATCTTATTTCATTGCTAATATCAAATCACACACTGAGCTACTGTTATTTTCTCATATGACCACCTGTTTACACAAAATTAAATCCAAATTATAAGCATAGCTCCCTTCATTGTTTACCCGTAAATCATCCAAAATCCATCTCTCATGTAAACCCCAATAATCGTTTCCTTAAACCTTAAAACTAACCATTATTGTATTGAACAAAAGAATCCATGTATAAGACCCTATTAATTTTTGAAATTAATCATTTTTGTATTAATTAAATTTGTTTCCATTTTATGTAAATCCATAGTTATCATGGCAGTCAGATAAGTCAGCCGTATTTCTCTGGAACGCCCGTAACGTGTTTGGCCCTACCGTGGTCTGTGTTAGTGAATTAGTTAAATTAAATAATTATTGTTTAAACAATTATTCACAAAGACATGTATTTATTTACAAAAGTTGGCGGGTGGCCGAGCAACAAGTTGTGCTCCAACACAGATTGTGAAGGGTCAACCAGTCATCCGTTAAGTTAACTGCTTGATTGGGACCCACACCAAACTCAACTTCCGACAAAGTTAGGTACAAAAGGCAAGGGTGTGCCATTTTATAGGCACCAAACTCAAAATATCCCTTATTATAAATATTGTATACTTTTATAACTCTCTTTGTCTCCCAAGATTTTGTGTAATCTCTTTTTCGACTATTTTGCTCATAACTTCTTCATACGAAGTGGGAATGACCTCATTCTTTTTCTGTTACCACTGTCTTTCAGTTCCCCACAGTATACATGAAAATTTTTAGGATTTGGACGCTTAGCAATTGGTGTTTCATCCTTGTTTTGAATGTAAAGGATGACTTCCCTCTTTATTTTTGGAATCAACATACGTAGAAATGCAATTTGGATAACATATAGAGCCTTTAAATGTATTATTTTTTACCATAATTATTTATTAGAAAATTTTATAATAAAAATGAGTTTATCTAGTTTATAGTTTGGTTTTAAAAAAAGGATTTCGACTTATAACGAAGTCACTAGACTTCCTTGAGTCAATGCATCCAAAATGCAAGATTTTTTCGACTCTCAAGCCTCAAGAAATGTAATATGTGCAGGAAATATTTTTTATGAACATTTTCTATTAAAGGGGAGTCTTTATATTTCATGATTTGGTCTTGATCATAGAGTTCTGAAATCTAACGAAGCCTGCGGACTTCCTTGAGTCATTTGTGTTTATGGTATTTTATTCAAATTTTGCAGTGATTATATAGCTTAAAGATGATCCTAGAATCGTTGAGAAGTTATTAACGGTTGCAAACCTTATCTCCTTATTTTCATGTTTTATTATAGGTAATCTATGACCTTTTTAAGAGATTAGAAGTTCATTATTAGAAGGGATATTTGAGTTTGGTGCCTATAAAATGGTACACTTTCGCGTTTGGTGCCTAACTTTGTCAATATCTGAGTTTGGTGCCCAGTCAACGAACGTTGATTGACCGTGTTGACCATCCAATTTAGAGTTAAAAATGTGAAATGTCTAATAAAATTCTAAACTCCATTTTATTCACTAACTGCGCCTTATCTTCTACATACTCCATGTTTGGGAAATGAGAGTTGTTGATTTTCATTCACGAGGTTTTAGGTTCCACTCTTAATACCATTGTCGTCTTCTTTCATTGCTAATCTCAAATCATACACTGAGCTACTGTTATTTTCTCATATTATGACCACCTGTTTACACAAAACTAAATCCAAAGTATAAGCATAGCTCCCTTCATTGTTTACCCGTAAACCATCCAAAATCTATCTCTCATGTAAACCCCAATAATCGTTTCCTTAAACCTTCAATTAACCATTATTGTATTGAACAAATGAATCCATGTAAATGACCCTATTAATTTTTCAAATTAATGATTTTCGTATTAATTAAATTTGTTTCCATTTTATGTAAATCCATATTTATCATGCCAGTTAGATTATGTCAGCCTTATTTCTCTGGAACGCCCGTAACGTGTTTGGAAAATACACTAGAGAGATTTCCCTACCGTGGTCCGTGTTAGTGAACTACTTAAATTAAATAATTATTGTTTAATCAATTATTCACAAAGACACGTATTTATTTACAAAAGTTGGCGGGGGCCGAGCAACAAGTTGTGCTCCAACACAGCTTGTGAATGGTCCACCAGTCATCCGTTAATTCAACTGCTCTATTGGGACCCACACCAAACTAAAATTCCGACAAAGTTAGGTACCAAAGGCAAAGGTGTGCCATTTTATAGGCACCAAACTCAAAATACCCCTTATTATAAATATTGTCTACTTATATAACTCTCTTTTCCCCCCAAGGGTTTGTGTAATCTCTTTTTCGACTATTTTGCTCATAACTTCTTCATACGAAGTGGGAATGACCTCATTCTTTTTCTGTTACCTCTGTCTTTCAATTCCCCACAGTATACAGGAAATTTTTTAGGATTTGGACGCTTATCAATTGGATTTTATCCTTATTTTCAATGTAAAGGATGACTTCCCTCTTTATTTTTGGAATCAACATACACAGTAATGCAATTTGGATAACATGTAGAGTCTTTAAATATATTATTATTTACCACAATCATTTTTTAGCAAATTTTATAATAAAAATGAGTTTATCTAGTTTATAGTTTGGTTTTAAAAAAAGGATTTCGACTTCTAACAAAGTCACTGGACTTCCTTGAGTCAATGCATCCAAAATGCAAGCTTTTTTCGACTCTCAAGCCTCTAGACATGTAATTTTCTATTAAAGGGGAGTATTTCTGTTTCATGATTTGGTCTTGATCATAGAGTTCTGAAATCTAACGAAGCCTACGGACTTCCTTGAGTCATTTGTGTTTATGGTATTTTATTCAAATTTTGCAATGATTATCTAGCTTAAAGAAGATCCCATAATCGTTGAGAAGTTATTAACGGTTGCAAACCTTATCTCCTTCTTTCCATGTTTTATTATAGGTAATCTATGACCTTTTTAAGAGATTAGAAGTTCATTATTAGAAGGGAGATTTTGAGTTTGGTGCCTATAAAATGGTACACTTTCGCGTTTGGTGCCTAACTTTGTCAATATCTGAGTTTGGTGCCCAGTCAACGAATTGGCGTTGATTGACACCTTGTTGACCATCCAATTTAGAGTTAAAAATTTGAAATGTCTAATAAAATTCTAAACTCCGTTTTATTCACTAACTGCGCCTTATCTTCTACATACTCCATGTTTGAGAAATGAGAGTTGTTGATTTTCATTCACGAGGTTTTAGGTTCCACTCTTAATACCATTGCCATCTTCTTTCATTGCTAATCTCAAATCATACACTGAGCTACTGTTATTTTATCATATGACGACCTATTTACACAAAATTAAATATAAAGTATAAGCATAGCTCCCTTCATTGTTTACCGGTAAATCATCCAAAATCTATCTCTCATGTAAACCCCAATAATCGTTATCTTAAACCTTCAAACTAACCATTATTGTATTGAACAAATAAATCCATGTAAATGACCATATTCATTTTTCAAATTAATCATTATTGTATTAATTATATTTGTTTCCATTTTATGTAAATCCATAGTTATCATGGCAGTCAGATAAGTCAGCCTTATTTCTCTGTAAGGCTCGTAACGTGTTTGGAAAATGATCTAGAGAGATTTCCCTACCGTGGTCCGTGTTAGTGAACTAGTTAAATTAAATAATGATTGTTTAAACAATTATTCACAAAGACACGTATTTATTTACAAAAGTTGGCAGGGGACGAGCAACAAGTTGTGCTCCAACACAGCTTGTGAACGGTCCACCAGTCATCCGTTAAGTCAACTGCTTGGTTGGGACCCACACCAAACTCAAATTCCGACAAAGTTAGGTACCAAAGGCAAAGGTGTGCCATTTTATAGGCACCAAACTCAAAATACCCCTTATTATAAATATTGTCTACTTATATAACTCTCTTTGTCCCCCAAGGGTTTGTGTAATCATTTTTTCGACTATTTTGCTCATAACTTCTTCATACGAAGTGGGAATGACCTCATTCTTTTTCTGTTACCTCTGTTTTTCAGTTCCCCACAGTATAAAGGAAAATTTTTAGGATTTGGACGCTTAGCAATTGGTGTTTGATCCTTATGTTCAATGTAAAGGATGTCTTCCCTCTTTATTTTTGGAATCAACATACGTAGAAATGCAATTTGGATAACATGTAGAGCCTTTAAATGTATTATTATTTTCCACAATCATTTTTTAGAAAATTTTATAATAAAAATGAATTTATCTAGTTTATAGTTTGGTTTTAAAAAAAGACTTCTAACGAAGTCACTGGACTTCTTTGAGTCAATGCATCCAAAATGCAAGCTTTTGTCGACTCTCAAGCCTCTAGACATGTAATTTGTGCAGGAAATATTTTTTCTGAAAATTTTCTATTAAAGGGGAGTCTTTTTGTTTCATGATTTGGTCTTGATCATAGAGTTCCGACATCTAACGAAGCCTGCGGACTTCCTTGAGTCATTTGTGTTTATGGTATTTTATTCAAATTTTGCAATGATTATCTAGCTTAAAGAAGATCCCATAATCGTTGAGAAGTTATTAACGGTTGCAAACCTTATCTCCTTCTTTCCATGTTTTATTATAGGTAATCTATGACCTTTTTAAGAGATTAGAATTTCATTATTAGAAGGGATATTTCGAGTTTGGTGCCTAACTTTGTCAATATCTGAGTTTGGTGCCCAGTCAACAAATTGGCGTTGATTGACCGTGTTGACCATCCAATTTAGAGTTAAATATGTAAAATGTCTAATAAAATTCTAAACTCCGTTTTATTCTCTAACTGTGCCCTATCTTCTACATACTCCATGTATGAGAAATGAGAGTTGTCGATTTTCATTCACGAGGTTTTAGGTTCCACTCTTAATTCCATTGCCATCTTCTTTCATTGCTAATATCAAATCATACACTGAGCTATTGTTATTTTCTCATATGACCACCTGTTTACACAAAATTAAATCCAAAGTATAAGCATAGCTCCCTTCATTGTTTACCGGTAAATCATCCAAAATCTATCTCTCATGTAAACCCCAATAATCGTTTCCTTAAACCTTCAAACTAACAAATATTGTATTGAACAAATGAATCCATGTAAATGACCCTATTCATTTTTCAATTTAATCATTATTGTATTAATTAATTTTGTTTCCATTTTATGTAAAGTTATCATGGCAGTCAGATAAGTCATCCTTATTTCTCCGGAACGTTCATAACGTGTTTGGAAAATGATCTAGAGAGATTTCCCTACCGTGGTCCGTGTTGGTGAACTAGTTAAATTAAATAATTATTGTTTAAACAGTTATTCACAAAGACACGTATTTATTTACAAAAGTTGGCGGGTGGCCGAG
>NC_039366.1:201182920-201183234 GCF_003573695.1 Papaver somniferum | reverse complement strand
AGCTACTGTTATTTTATCATATGACGACCTATTTACACAAAATTAAATATAAAGTATAAGCATAGCTCCCTTCATTGTTTACCGGTAAATCATCCAAAATCTATCTCTCATGTAAACCCCAATAATCGTTATCTTAAACCTTCAAACTAACCATTATTGTATTGAACAAATAAATCCATGTAAATGACCATATTCATTTTTCAAATTAATCATTATTGTATTAATTATATTTGTTTCCATTTTATGTAAATCCATAGTTATCATGGCAGTCAGATAAGTCAGCCTTATTTCTCTGTAAGGCTCGTAACGTGTTT
>NC_039366.1:201182481-201182910 GCF_003573695.1 Papaver somniferum | reverse complement strand
CCTTATTTCTCCGGAACGTTCATAACGTGTTTGGAAAATGATCTAGAGAGATTTCCCTACCGTGGTCCGTGTTGGTGAACTAGTTAAATTAAATAATTATTGTTTAAACAGTTATTCACAAAGACACGTATTTATTTACAAAAGTTGGCGGGTGGCCGAGCAACAATTTGCGCTCCAACACAGCTTGTTAACGGTCCACCAGTCATCCGTTAATTCAACTGCTTGATTGGGACCCACACCAAACTCAAATTCCGACAAAGTTAGGTACCAAAGATAAAGGTGTACCATTTTATAGGCACCAAACTCAAAATACCCCTTATTATAAATATTGTCTACTTATATAACTCTCTTTGTCCCCCAAGGTTTTGTGTAATATCTTTTTCGACTATTTTACCTCTGTCTTTCAGTTCCCCACAGTATACAGGAAAA
>NC_039366.1:201182151-201182471 GCF_003573695.1 Papaver somniferum | reverse complement strand
CTCATAACTTCTTCATACGAAGTGGGAATGACCTCATTCTTTTTCTGTTACCTCTGTTTTTCAGTTCCCCACAGTATAAAGGAAAATTTTTAGGATTTGGACGCTTAGCAATTGGTGTTTGATCCTTATGTTCAATGTAAAGGATGTCTTCCCTCTTTATTTTTGGAATCAACATACGTAGAAATGCAATTTGGATAACATGTAGAGCCTTTAAATGTATTATTATTTTCCACAATCATTTTTTAGAAAATTTTATAATAAAAATGAATTTATCTAGTTTATAGTTTGGTTTTAAAAAAAGACTTCTAACGAAGTCACTG
>NC_039366.1:201166457-201182141 GCF_003573695.1 Papaver somniferum | reverse complement strand
AACGGTCCACCAGTCATCCGTTAATTCAACTGCTTGATTGGGACCCACACCAAACTCAAATTCCGACAAAGTTAGGTACCAAAGATAAAGGTGTACCATTTTATAGGCACCAAACTCAAAATACCCCTTATTATAAATATTGTCTACTTATATAACTCTCTTTGTCCCCCAAGGTTTTGTGTAATATCTTTTTCGACTATTTTACCTCTGTCTTTCAGTTCCCCACAGTATACAGGAAAATTTTTAGGATTTGGACGCTTATCAATTGGATTTTATCCTTATTTTCAATGTAAAGGATGACTTCCCTCTTTATTTTTGGAATCAACATACGTAGAAATGCAATTTTGATAACATGTAGAGCCTTTAAATGTATCATTTTTTAGCACAATCATTTTTTAGTAAATTTGATAATAAAAATGAGTTTATCTAGTTTATAGTTTGGTTTTAAAAAAAGGATTTCGACTTCTAACAAAGTCACTGGACTTCCTTGAGTCAATGCATCCAAAATGCAAGCTTTTTTCGACTCTCAAGCCTCTAGACATGTAATTTGTGCAGGAAATATTTTTTCTGAAAATTTTCTATTAAAGGGGAGTATTTCTGTTTCATGATTTGGTCTTGATCATAGAGTTCTGAAATCTAACGAAGCCTACGGACTTCCTTGAGTCATTTGTGTTTATGGTATTTTATTCAAATTTTGCAATGATTATCTAGCTTAAAGAAGATCCCATAATCGTTGAGAAGTTATTAACGGTTGCAAACCTTATCTCCTTCTTTCCATGTTTTATTATAGGTAATCTATGACCTTTTTAAGAGATTAGAAGTTCATTATTAGAAGGGAGATTTTGAGTTTGGTGCCTATAAAATGGTACACTTTCGCGTTTGGTGCCTAACTTTGTCAATATCTGAGTTTGGTGCCCAGTCAACGAATTGGCGTTGATTGACACCTTGTTGACCATCCAATTTAGAGTTAAAAATTTGAAATGTCTAATAAAATTCTAAACTCCGTTTTATTCACTAACTGCGCCTTATCTTCTACATACTCCATGTTTGAGAAATGAGAGTTGTTGATTTTCATTCACGAGGTTTTAGGTTCCACTCTTAATACCATTGCCATCTTCTTTCATTGCTAATCTCAAATCATACACTAAGCTACTGTTATTTTATCATATGACGACCTATTTACACAAAATTAAATATAAAGTATAAGCATAGCTCCCTTCATTGTTTACCGGTAAATCATCCAAAATCTATCTCTCATGTAAACCCCAATAATCGTTATCTTAAACCTTCAAACTAACCATTATTGTATTGAACAAATAAATCCATGTAAATGACCATATTCATTTTTCAAATTAATCATTATTGTATTAATTATATTTGTTTCCATTTTATGTAAATCCATAGTTATCATGGCAGTCAGATAAGTCAGCCTTATTTCTCTGTAAGGCTCGTAACGTGTTTATAAAATGATCTAGAGATATTTCCCTACCGTGGTCCGTGTTAGTGAACTAGTTAAATTAAATAATGATTGTTTAAACAATTATTCACAAAGACACGTATTTATTTACAAAAGTTGGCGGGGGACGAGCAACAAGTTGTGCTCCAACACAGCTTGTGAACGGTCCACCAGTCATCCGTTAAGTCAACTGCTTGGTTGGGACCCACACCAAACTCAAATTCCGACAAAGTTAGGTAGCAAAGGCAAAGGTGTGCCATTTTATAGGCACCAAACTCAAAATAACCCTTATTATAAATATTGTCTACCTATATAACTCTCTTTGTCCCCGAGGGTTTGTGTAATCATTTTTTCGACTATTTTTCTCATAACTTCTTCATACGAAGTGGGAATGACCTCATTCTTTTTCTGTTACCTCTGTTTTTCAGTTCCCCACAGTATAAAGGAAAATTTTTAGGATTTGGACGCTTAGCAATTGGTGTTTGATCCTTATGTTCAATGTAAAGGATGTCTTCCCTCTTTATTTTTGGAATCAACATACGTAGAAATGCAATTTGGATAACATGTAGAGCCTTTAAATGTATTATTATTTTCCACAATCATTTTTTAGAAAATTTTATAATAAAAATGAATTTATCTAGTTTATAGTTTGGTTTTAAAAAAAGACTTCTAACGAAGTCACTGAACTTCTTTGAGTCAATGCATCCAAAATGCAAGCTTTTGTCGACTCTCAAGCCTCTAGACATGTAATTTGTGCAGGAAATATTTTTTCTGAAAATTTTATATTAAAGGGGAGTCTTTTTGTTTCATGATTTGGTCTTGATCATAGAGTTCCGACATCTAACGAAGCCTGCGGACTTCCTTGAGTCATTTGTGTTTATGGTATTTTATTCAAATTTTGCAATGATTATCTAGCTTAAAGAAGATCCCATAATCGTTGAGAAGTTATTAACGGTTGCAAACCTTATCTCCTTCTTTCCATGTTTTATTATAGGTAATCTATGACCTTTTTCAGAGATTAGAATTTCATTATTAGAAGGGATATTTCGAGTTTGGTGCCTAACTTTGTCAATATCTGAGTTTGGTGCCCAGTCAACGAATTGGCGTTGATTGACCGTGTTGACCATCCAATTTAGAGTTAAAAATGTAAAATGTCTAATAAAATTCTAAACTCCGTTTTATTCACTAACTGTGCCCTATCTTCTACATACTCCATGTATGAGAAATGAGAGTTGTCGATTTTCATTCACGAGGTTTTAGGTTCCACTCTTAATTCCATTGCCATCTTCTTTCATTGCTAATATCAAATCATACACTGAGCTACTGTTATTTTCTCATATGACCACCTGTTTACACAAAATTAAATCCAAAGTATAAGCATAGCTCCCTTCATTGTTTACCGGTAAATCATCCAAAATCTATCTCTCATGTAAACCCCAATAATCGTTTCCTTAAACCTTCAAACTAACAAATATTGTATTGAAAAAATGAATCCATGTAAATGACCCTATTCATTTTTCAATTTAATCATTATTGTATTAATTAATTTTGTTTCCATTTTATGTAAAGTTATCATGGCAGTCAGATAAGTCAGCCTTATTTCTCCGGAACGTTCATAACGTGTTTGGAAAATGATCTAGAGAGATTTCCCTACCGTGGTCCGTGTTGGTGAACTAGTTAAATTAAATAATTATTGTTTAAACAGTTATTCACAAAGACACGTATTTATTTACAAAAGTTGGCGGGTGGCCGAGAAACAATTTGCGCTCCAACACAGCTTGTGAACGGTCCACCAGTCATCCGTTAATTCAACTGCTTGATTGGGACCCACACCAAACTCAAATTCCGACAAAGTTAGGTACCAAAGATAAAGGTGTACCATTTTATAGGCACCAAACTCAAAATACCCCTTATTATAAATATTGTCTACTTATATAACTCTCTTTGTCCCCCAAGGTTTTGTGTAATATCTTTTTCGACTATTTTACCTCTGTCTTTCAGTTCCCCACAGTATACAGGAAATTTTTTAGGATTTGGATGCTTAGCAACTGGTGTTTCATCCTTATTTTCAATGTAAAGGATGACTTCCCTCTTTATTTTTGGAATCAACATACGTAGAAATGCAATTTTGATAACATGTAGAGCCTTTAAATGTATCATTTTTTAGCACAATCATTTTTTAGAAAATTTGATAACAAAAATGAGTTTATCTAGTTTATAGTTTGGTTTTAAAAAAAGGATTTCGACTTCTAACGAAGTCACTGGACTTCCTTGGGTCAATGCATCCAAAATGCAAGCTTTTTTCGACTCTCAAACCTCTAGACATGTAATTTGTGCAGGAAATATTTTTTCTGAAAATTTTCTATTAAAGGGGAGTCTTCCTGTTTCATGATTTGGTCTTGATCATAGAGTTCCGACATCTAACGAAGCCTGCGGACTTCCTGGAGTCATTTGTGTTTATGGTATTTTATTCAAATTTTGCAATGATTATCTAGCTTAAAGAAGATCCCATAATCGTTGTGAAGTTATAAACGGTTAAAAACCTTATCTCCTTCTTTCCATGTTTTACTATAGGTAATCTATGACCTTTTTAAGAGATTAGAAGTTCATTATTAGAAGGGATATTTCGAGCTTGGTGCCTATAAAATGGTACACTTTCGCGTTTGGTGCCTAACTTTGTCAATATCTGAGTTTGGTGCCCAATCAACGAATTGGCGTTGATTGACCGTGTTGACCATCCAATTTAGAGTTAAAATGTGAAATGTCTAATAAAATTCTGAACTCCGTTTTATTCACTAACTGCACCTTATCTTCTACATACTCCATGTTTGAGAAATGAGAGTTGTTGATTTTCATTCACGAGGTTTTAGGTTCCACTCTTAATACCATTGCCATCTTCTTTCATTGCTAATCTCAAATCATACACTAAGCTACTGTTATTTTATCATATGACCACCTGTTTACACAAAATTAAATCCAAAGTATAAGCATAGCTCCCTTCATTGTTTATCGGTAAATCATCCAAAATCTATCTCTCATGTAAACCCCAATAATCGTTTCCTTAAACCTTCAAACTAACCATTATTGTATTGAAAAAATGAATCCATGTAAATGACCCTATTCATTTTTCAAATTAATCATTATTCTATTAATTAAATTTGTTTCCATTTTATGTAAATCCATAGTTATCATGGCAGTCAGATAAGTCAGCCTTATTTCTCCGGAACGCTCGTAACGTGTTTATAAAATGATCTAGAGATATTTCCCTACCGTGGTCCGTGTTAGTGAACTAGTTAAATTAAATAATGATTGTTTAAAGAATTATTCACAAATACACGTATTTATTTACAAAAATTGGCGGGGGCCGAGCAAAAGGTTGTGCTCCAACATAGCTTGTGAACGGTCCACCAGTCATCCGTTAAGTCAACTGCTTGATTGGGACCCACACCAACCTCAAATTCCGACAAAGTTAGGTAGCAAAGGCAAAGGTGTGCCATTTTATAGGCACCAAACTCAAAATAACCCTTATTATAAATATTGTCTACTTATATAACTCTCTTTGTCCCCCAAGGGTTTGTGTAATCTCTTTTTCGACTATTTTTCTCATAACTTCTTCATACGAAGTGGGAATGACCTCATTCTTTTTCTGTTACCTCTGTCTTTCAGTTCCCCACAGAATACAAGAAAACTTTTAGGATTTGGACGCTTAGCAATTGGTTTTTAATCCTTATTTTCAATGTAAAGGATGACTTCCCTCGTTATTTTTGGAATCAACATACGTAGAAATGCAATTTGGATAAAATGTAGAGCCTTTAAATGTATTATTATTTACCACAAACATTTTTTAGAAAATTTTATAATAAAATTGAGTTTATCTAGTTTATAGTTTGTTTTTAAAAAAAGGATTTCGACTTGTAACGAAGTCACTGGACTTCCTTGAGTCAATGCATCAAAAATGCAAGCTTTTTTCGACTCTCAAGCCTCTAGACATGTAATTTATGCAGGGAATATTTTTTCTGAAAATATTCTTTAAAGGGGAGTCTTTCGGTTTCATGATTTGGTCTTGATCATAGAGTTCCGACATCTAACGAAGCCTGCGGACTTCCTTGAGTCATTTGTGTGTATGGTATTTTATTCAAATTTTGCAATGATTATCTAGCTTAAAGAAGATCCCATAATCGTTGGGAAGTTATTAACGGTTAAAAACCTTATCTCCTTCTTTCCATGTTTTATTATAGGTAATCTATGACCTTTTTAAAAGACTAGAAGTTCATTATTAGAAGGGATATTTTGAGTTTGGTGCCTATAAAATGGTATACTTTCGCGTTTGGTGCCTAACTTTGTCAATATCTGAGTTTGGTGCCCAGTCAACGAATTGGCGTTGATTGACCGTGTTGACCATCCAATTTAGAGTTAAAAATGTGAAATATCTAATAAAATTCTAAACTCCGTTTTATGCACTAACTGCGCCCTATCTTCTACATATTCTATGTTTGAGAAATGAGAGTTGTTGATTTTCATTCACGAGGTTTTAGGTTCCACTCTTAATACCATTGCCATCTTCTTCCATTCATAATCTCAAATCATACACTGAGATACTGTTATTTTCTCATAGGACCACCTGTTTACACAAAATTAAATCCAAAGTATAAGCATAGCTCCCTTCATTGTTTACCGGTAAATCATCCAAAATCTATCTCTCATGTAAACCTCAATAATCGTTTCCTTAAACCTTCAAACTAACCATTATTGTATTGAACGAATGAATCCATGTAAATGACCCTATTCATTTTTCAAATTAATCATTATTGCATTAATTAAATTTGTTTCCATTTTATGTAAATCCATAGTTATCATGGCAGTCTCATAAGTCAGCCTTATTTCTCTGGAACGCTCGTAACGTGTTTGGAAAATGATCTAGAGAGATTTCCCTACCGTGGTCCGTGTTAGTGAACTAGTTAAATTAAATAATGATTGTTTAAACAATTATTCACAAAGACACGTATTTATTTACAAAAGTTGGC
Organism: Papaver somniferum; assembly: GCF_003573695.1. Classification (NCBI taxonomy): domain Eukaryota; kingdom Viridiplantae; phylum Streptophyta; class Magnoliopsida; order Ranunculales; family Papaveraceae; genus Papaver; species Papaver somniferum. The sequence goes on along the minus strand of NC_039366.1, from coordinate 201,175,661 downwards.
AGGGGGCCGAGCAACAAGTTGTGTTCTAACACATCTTGTGAACGGTCCACCAGTCATCTGTTAAGTCAACTGCGTGATTGTGACCCACACCAAACTCAAATTCCGACAAATTTAGGTACAAAAGGCAAAGGTGTGCCATTTTATAGGCACCAAACTCAAAATACCCCTTATTATAAATATTGTCTACTTATATAACTCTCTTTGTCCCCCAAGGTTTTGTGTAATCTCTTTTTCGACTATTTTGTTCATAACTTCTCCATACGAAGTGGGAATGACCTCATTCTTTATCTGTTACCTCTGTCTTTAAGTTTCCCACAGTATACAGGAAATTTTTTAGGATTTGGACGTTTTAAAATTGGTGTTTCATCCTTATTTTCAATGTAAAGGATGACTTTCCTCTTTATTTTTGGAATCAACATACGTAGAAATTCAATTTGGATAACATGTAGAGCCTTTAAATGTATTATTTTTTTTCCACAATCATTTTTTAGAAAATTTTATAATAAAAATGATTTTATCTAGTTTATAGTTTGGTTTTAAAAAAAGGATTTCGACTTCTAACGAAGTCACTGGACTTCCTTGAGTCAATGCATCCAAAATGTAAGCTTTTTTCGACTCTCAGGCCTCTAGACATGTAATTTGTGCAGGAAAGAATTTTTCTGAAATTTTTTTATTAAAGGGGAGTCTTTCTGTTTCATGATTTGGTCTTGATGATAGAGTTCCGACATCTAACGAAGCCTGCGGACTTCCTTGAGTCATTTGTGTTTATGGTATTTTATTCAAATTTTGCAATGATTATCTAGCTTAAAGAAGATCCCATAATCGTTGAGAAGTTATTAACGGTTGTAAACCTTATCTCCTTCTTTTCATGTTTTATTATAGGTAATCTATGACCTTTTTAAGAGATTAGAAGTTCATTATTAGAAGGGATATTTCGAGTTTGGTGCCTATAAAATGGTACACTTTCGCGTTTGGTGCCTAACTTTGTCAATATCTGATTTTGGTGCCCAGTCAACGAATTGGCGTTGATTGACACCGTGTTGACCATCCAATTTAGAGTTAAAAATGTTAAATGTCTAATAAAATTCTAAACTCCATTTTATCCACTAACTGCGCCTTATCTTCTACATACTCCATGTTTGAGAAATGAGAGTTGATGATTTTCATTCACGAGGTTTTAGGTTACACTCTTAATACAATTGCCATCTTCTTTCATTGCTAATCTCAAAGCATAAACTGAGATACTGTTATTTTCTCATATGATCACCTGTTTAACAAAATTAAATCCAAAGTATAAGCATAGCTCCCTTCATTGTTTACCGGTATATCATCCAAAATCTATCTCTCTTGTAAACCTCAATAATCGTTTCCTTAAACCTTCAAACTAACCATTATTGTATTGAACGAATGAATCCATGTAAATGACCATATTCATTTTTTAAATTAATCATTATTGTATTAATTAAATTTGTTTCCATTTTATGTAAATCCATAGTTATCATGGCAGTCAGATAAGTCAGCCTTATTTCTCTGGAACGCCCGTAACGTGTTTGGAAAATGATCTAGTGAGATTTCCCTACCGTGGTCCGTGTTAGTGAACTAGTTAAAATAAATAATAATTGTTTAAACAATTATTCACAAAGACACGTATTTATTTACAAAACTTGGCGGGGGGCGAGCAACAAGTTGTGCTCCAACACAGCTTGTGCACGGTCCACCAGTCATCCGTTAAGTCAACTGCTTGATTGGGACCCACACCAAACTCAAATTCCGACAAATTTAGGTACCAAAGGCAAAGGCTTGCCATTTTATAGGCACCAAACACAAAATACCCCTTATTATAAATATTTTCTACTTATATAACTCTCTTTGTCCCCCAAGGGTTTGTGTAATCTCTTTTTCGACTATTTTGTTAATAACTTCTTCATACGAAGTGGGAATGACCTCATTATTTTCTGTTACCTCTGTCTTTCAGTTTCCCACAGTATACAAGAAATTTTTTAGGATTTGGACGCTTAGCAATTGGTGTTTCATCCTTATTTTCAATTTAAGGGATGACTTCCCTCTTTATTTTTGGAATCAACATACGTAGAAATGCAATTGGATAACATGTAGAGCTTTTAAATGTATTATTTTTTACCACAATCATTTTTAAGAAAATTTATAATAAAAATGAGTTTATCTAGTTTATAGTTTGGTTTTAAAAAAAGGATTTCGACTTCTAACGAAGTCACTGGCCTTCCTTGAGTCAATGCATCCAAAATGCAAGCTTTTTTCGACTCTCAAGCCTCTAGACATGTAATTTGTGCAGGAAATATTTTTTATGAAAATTTTCTATTAAAGGGGACTCTTTTTGTTTCATGATTTGGTATTGATCATAGAGTTCCGACATCTAACGAATCCCGAGGACTTCCTTGAGTCATTTGTGTTTATGGTATTTTATTCAAATTTTGCGATGATTATCTAGCTTAAAGAAGATCCCATAATCGTTGAGAAGTTATTAACGGTTGAAAACCTTATATCATTCTTTCCATAAGCTAGATAATGGAAAATTTGGGATCTTCTTTAAGCTAAGAAGTTAATAACTTCTCAACGATTATGGGATCTTCTTTAAGCTAGACAATCATCGCAAAATTTGAATAAAATACCATAAACACAAATGACTCAAGGAAGTCCGCAGGATTCGTTAGATGTCGGAACTATATGATAAAGACCAAATCATGAAACAGAAAGACACCCCTTTAATAGAAAATTTTCAGAAAAAATATTTCCTGCACAAATTACATGTCTAGAGGTTTGAGAGTCGAAAAAAGCTTGCATTTTGGATGCATTGACTCAAAGAAGTCCAGTGACTTCGTTAGAAGTCGAAATCCTTTTTTTTTAAAACCAAACTATAAACTAGATAAACTCATTTTTATTATAAAATTTTCTAAAAAATGATTTTGGTAAAAAATAATACATTTAAAGGCTCTACATGTTATCCAAATTGCATTTCTACGTATGTTGATTCCAAAAATAAAGAGGGAAGTCACCCTTTACATTGAAAATAAGGTTCAAACACCAATTGCTAAGCGTCCAAATCCTAAAAACTTTCCTGTATACTGTGGGGAACTGAAAGACAGAGGTAACAGAAAAAGAATGAGGTCATTCCCACTTCGTGTGAAGAAGTTATGAGCAAAATAGTCGAAAAAGAGATTACACAAAACCTTGGGGGACAAAGAGAGTTATATAAGTAGATAATATTTATAATAAGGGGTATTTTGATTTTGGTGCCTATAAAATGGCACACCTTTTCCTTTGGTACCTAACTTTTTCGGAATTTGAGTTTGGTGTGGGTCCTAACCAAGCAGTTGACTTAACGGATGACTGGTGGACCGTTCACAAGCTGTGTTGGAGCACAACTTGTTGCTCGGCCCCCCGCCAACTTTTGTAAATAAATACGTGTCTTTGTGAATAATTGTTTAAACAATCATTATTTAATTTAACTAGATCACTAACACGGACCACGGTAGGGAAATATCTCTAGATCATTTTCAAAACACGTTACGAGCGTTCCAGAGAAATAAGGCTGACTTATCTGACTGCCATGATAACTATGGATTTACATAAAATGGAAACAAATTTAATTAATACAATAATGATTAATTTTAAAAATGAATAGGGTCATTTACATGGATTCATTTGTTCAATACAATAATGGTTAGTTTGAAGGTTTAAGGAAACAATTATTGGCTTTTACATGAGAGATAGATTTTGGATGATTTACCGGTAAACAATGAAGGGATCTATGCTTATACTTTGGATTTAATTTTTTGTAAACAGGTGGTCATATGAGAAAATAACATTAGCTCAGTGTATGATTTGAGATTAGCAATGAATGAAGATGGCAATGGTATTAAGAGTGGAACATAAAACCTCGTGAATGAAAATCAACAACTCTCATTTCTCAAACATGGAGTATGTAGAAGCTAAGGCACACTTAGTGAATAAAACGGAGTTTAGAATTTTATTAGACATTTCAGATTTTTAACTCTAAATAAGATGGTCAGCACGGTCAATCAACGCCAATTCGTTGACTGGGCACCAAACTCAGATATTGACAAAGTTAGGCACCAAACGCGAAAGTGTACCATTTTATAGGCACCAAACTCGAAATATCCCCTCTAATAATGAACTTTTAATCTCTTAAAAAGGTCATAGATTACCTATAATAAAACATGGAAAGAAGGAGATAAGGTTTGCAACTGTTAATAACTTCTCAACGATAATGGGATCTTCTTTAAGCTAGATAATCATTGCAAAATTTGAATAAAATACCATAAACACAAATGACCCAAGGAAGTCCGCAGGCTTCATTAGATGTTGGAACCCTATGATCAAGACCAAATCATGAAACAGAAAGACTCCCCTAAAATAAAAAAAATTTATAAAAAATATTTCCTGCACAAATTACATGTCTAGAGGCTTGAGAGTCGAAAAAAGCTTGCATTTTGGATGCATTGACTCAAGGAAGTCCAGTGACTTCGTTAGAAGTCGAAATCCTTTTTTTAAAACCAAACTATAAACTATATAAACTCATTTTTATTATAAAATTTTCTAAAAAATGATTGTGGTAAAAAATAATACATTTAAAGGCTCTATATGTTATCCAAATTGCATTTCTACGTATGTTGATTCCAAAAATAAAGAGGGAAGTCATCCTTTACATTGAAAATAAGGATGAAATACCAATTGCTAAGTTCGAAAGCCTAAATATTTTCCTGTATACTGTGGGGAACTGAAAGACAGAGGTAACAGAAAAAGAATGAGGTCATTCCCACTTCGTATGAAGAAGTTATGAGCAAAATAGTCTAAAAAGAGATTACACAAAACCTTGGGGAACAAAGAGAGTTATATAAGTAGACAATATTTATAATAAGGGGTATTTTGAGTTTGGTGCTTATAAAATGGCACACCTTTTCCTTTGGTACCTAACTTTGTCGGAATTTGAGTTTGGTGTGGGTCCCAACCAAGCAGCTGACTTAACGGATGACTGGTGGACCGTTCACAAGCTGTGTTGGAGCACAAATTGTTGCTCGGCCCCCCGCCAACTTTTGTAAATAAATACGTGTCTTTGTGAATAATTGTTTAAAGAATTATTATTCAATTTAACTAGTTCACCAAACTCAAAATTTCCCTTCTAATAATGAACTTGTAATCTCTTAAAAAGGTCATAGATAACCTATAATAAAACATGGAAAGAAGGAGATAAGGTTTGCAACCGTTAATAACTTCTCAACGATTCTAGGATTTTTATTAAGCTAGATAATCATTGCAAAATTTGAATAAAATACCATAAACACAAATGACTCAAGGAAGTCCGCAGGCTTCGTTAGATGTCGGAACTCTATGATCAAGACAAAATCATGAAACATAAAGACTCCCCTTTAATAGAAAATGTTCACAAAAAATATTTCCGTCACAAATTACATGTCTAGAGGCTTGAGAGTCGAACAAAGCTTGCATTTTGGATGCATTGACTCAAGGAAATCGAGTGACTTCGTTATAAGTCGAAATCGTTTTTTTTTAAACCAAACTATAAACTAGATAAACTCAGTTTTATTATAAAATTTTCTTAAAAATAATTGCGGTAAAAAATAAACGCTCTACATGTTATCCAAATTGCATTTCTACGTATGTTGATTCCAAAAATAAAGAGGGAAGTCGTCCTTTACATTGAAAATAAGGATGAAACACCAATTCTTAATCGTACAAATACTAAAAATTTTCCTTTATACTGTGGGGAACTGAAAGACAGAGGTAACAGAAAACGAATCAAGCAGTTGACTTAACGGATGACTGGTTGACCGTTCACAAGCTGTGTTGGAGCACAACTTGTTGCTCGACCCCCCGCCAACTTTTGTAAATAAATACGTGTCTTTGTCAATAATTGTTTGAACAATAATTATTTAATTTAACTAGTTCACCAACACGGACCACGGTAGGGAAATCTCTCTAGATCATTTTCCAAACACGTAACGAGCGTTCCAGAGAAATAAGGCTGACTTATCTGACTGCCATGATAACTATGGATTTACAGAAATTGGAAAAAAAATTAATTAATAAAATAATGATTGATTTGAAAAATGAATAGAGTCATTTACATGGATTCATTTGTTCAATACAATAATGTTTAGTTTGAAGGTTTAAGGAAACGATTATTGGGGTTTACATGAGAGATAGATTTTGGATGATTTCCCGGGTAAACAATGAAGGGAGCTATGCTTATACTTTGGAATTAATTTTGTGTAAACATGTGGTCATATGAGAAAATAACAGTAGCTTAGTATATGATTTGATATTAGCAATGAAAGAAGATGGTGATGGTATTAGGAGTGGAACCTAAAACCTCGTGAATGAAAATCAACAACTCTCATATCTCAAACATGGAGTATGTAGAAGATAAGGTGCAGTTAATGAATAAAACGAAGTTTAGAATTTTATTAGTCATTTCACATTTTTAACTCTAACTTGGATGGTCAACACGGTCAATCAACGCCAATTCGTTGACTGGGCACCAAAAGCAAAAGTGTGCCATTTTATAGGCACCAAAATTAAAATATCCCTTCTAATAATAAACTTCCAATGTCTTAAAAAGGTCATAGATTACCTATAACAAAACATGGAAAGAAGGAGATAAGGTATGCAACCGTTAATAACTTCTCAACGATTCTAGGATCTTCTTTAAGCTACATAATCGTTGCAAAATTTGAATAAAATATCATAAACACGAAAGACTCAAGGAAGTCCGCATGCTTCTTTAAATGTCAGAACTCTATGATCAAGACCAAATCATGAAACAGAACCACTCCCCTTTAATAGAAAATGCTCAGAAAAATATTTCCGGCACAAATTACATGTCTAGAGGCTTAAGAGTCTAAAAAAGTTTGCATTTTGGATACATTGACTCAAGGAAGTCTAGTAACTTCGTTAGAAGTCGAAATCCTTTTTTTAAAACCAAACTATAAACTAGATAAGCTCATTTTTATTATCAAATTTTCTAAAAAATGTATGTGGTAAAAAATAATACATTTAAAGGATCTACATGTTATCCAAATTGCATTTCTGCGTATGTTGATTCCAAAAATAAAGAGGAAAGTCATCCTTTACATTGAAAATAAGGATGAAACACCAATTTCTAAGCGCCCAAATCCTGAAATTTTTCCTGTATACTGTGGGGAACTGAAAGACATAGGTAACAGAAAAAGAATGAGGTCATTCCCACTTCGTATGAAGAAGTTATGAGCAAAATATTCGAAAAATAGATTACACAAAACCTTGGGTGACAAAGACAGTTATATAAGTAGACAATATTTATAATAAGGGATATTTTGAGTTTGGTGCCTATTAAATGGCACACCTTTGCCATTGGTACCTAACTTTTTCAGAATTTGAGTTTGGTGCGGATCCCAATCAAGCAGTTGACTTAACGGATGACTGGTTGTCCGTTCACAAGCTGTGTTGGAGCAACACTTGTTGCTCCCCCCCTCCCCCCCGCCAACTTTTGTAAATTAATACGTGTCTTTGTAAGTAATTGTTTAAACAATAATTTTTTTAATTTAACTAATCACCAACACAGACGACGATAGGGAAATCTCTCTAGAGCATTTTTCAAACACGTTACGAGCGTTCCAGAGAAATAAGGCTGACTTATCTGACTGCCAAGATAACTATGGATTTACATAAAATGGAAACAAGTTTAATTGACACAATAATGATTAATTTGAAAAATGAATAGGCTCATTTACATGGATTCATTTTTTCAATACAATAATGGTTAGTTTGAAGGTTTAAGGAAACAATTATTGGGGTTTACATGAGAGATAGATTTTGGATGATTTACGGGTAAACAGTGAAGGGAGCTATGCTTATATTTTGGATTTAATTTTGTGTAAACAGGTCGTCATATGAGAAAATAACATTAGCTCAGTGTGTGATTTGATATTAGCAATGAAAGAAGATGGCAATGGTATTAAGAGTGGAACCTAAAACCCCGTGAATGAAAATCAACAACTCTCATTTCTCAAACATGCAGTATGTAGAAGATAAGGCGCAATTAGTGAATAAAACGGAATTTAGAATTTTATTAGACATTTCACATTTTTAACTCTAAATTTGATGGTTAACACGGTCAATCAACGCCAATTCGTTGACTGGGCACCAAACTAAGATATTGACAAAGTTAGGCACCAAACGCGAAAGTGTGCCATTTTATAGGCACCAAACTCAAAATATCCCTTCTAATAAAGAACATCTAATCTCTTATAAAGGTCATAGATTACCTATAATAAAACATTGAAAGAAGGAGATAAGGTTTGCAACCGTTAATAACTTCTCAACGATTCTGGGATCTTCTTTAAGCTAGATAATTATCGCAAAAATTGAATAAAATACCATAAACACAAATGACTCAAGGAAGTCCGCAGGCTTCGTTAGATGTCGGAACTCTATGATCAAGACCAAATCAAGAAACAGTTATACTCCCCTTTAATAGAAAATTTTCAGAAAACATATTTCCTGCTGAAATTACATGTCTAGAGGCTTGAGAGTCGAAAAAAGCTTGCACTTTGGATGCATTGACTCAAGGAAGTCCAGTGACTTTGTTAGAAGTCGAAATCCTTTTTTTAAAACCAAACTATAAACTAGATAAACTCATTTTTATTACAAAATTTTCTAAAAAATGAATGTGGTAAACAATAATACATTTAAAGGCTCTACATGTTATCCAAATTGCATTTCTACGTATGTTGATTCCAAAAATAAAGAGGGAAGTCATCCTTTACATTGAAAATAAGGATGAAACACCAATTTCTAAGCGCCCAAATCCTGAAATTTTTCCTGTATACTGTGGGGAACTGAAAGACATAGGTAACAGAAAAAGAATGAGGTCATTCCCACTTCGTATGAAGAAGTTATGAGCAAAATAGTCGAAAAAGAGATTACACAAAACCTTGGGGGACAAAGAGAGTTATATAAGTAGACAATATTTATAATAAGGAGTATTTGGAGTTTGGTGCTTATAAAATGGCACACCTTTGCCTTTATTACCTAACTTTGTCGGAATTTGAGTTCGGTGTGGGTCCCAAACAAGCAGTTGACTTAACGGATGACTGGTGGACCGTTCACAAGTGGTGTTGGAGCACAACTTGTTGCTCACCCCCCCCC